>NC_086285.1:65395411-65482653 GCF_963924245.1 Chroicocephalus ridibundus | reverse complement strand
TGCACATTGTTTCTAATATTATAGTAGTCTTGATATCTTCTGAAACTTAAACTTCAAAGAATAAGTTTTTGAACTATTCAAAATAAATTAAACTGTTTTCATAGAGAGTTTATAACTCCAACTACAAGAATTTGGAACCAAGGCTGCCTGCTCTGCAGTGCTTAACTTATTCCATTTTAGTCTTTTGTCTGGAAGCCTTTGTGTACTGTCTAGTAGGGCTGTGGGTGATAGCTTAGATAAACCATGCTGAGGATAGTGTAAAATATTGTTAAAACGATTGTAAAAATAGTAACTTGGTACTACACGTTCTTCTTGCTGTGACATTCTCGTCATCCCTGCTTAGCTTGCTGTCAGAAAAAGAAGTCTCTTTCTGTAGTTAGCATAGGAAGGCGTTATCTAGCCAAACGAAGAGTGATCTTGGCTCTAATCTGCCATCATTAGCGCAGTTGGAGCAAAGGCCTTACTTCAGAGCTGTGCCTACAGGTGAAGGGTTGGGGCATTTATTTCTTTAGTTTGACTTCTTTGGGATTTTTGACACTCTTGGCATAGGAGGTGAGCAGAATCAGGGGTGTTTGTAGTAAAAGCATTGGCCAACCAGAGTCATCAAAACTCCGCTGTGGCACTCCCTGGGCTTCCCGTTTCACTCCTGTGCTGCTTCTTGAGAGGAGGACATGCTGCTCCTTGAGAAGAGGACTTCTTCCTAAAGTCCATGCTCTGTCTCTCACATAGTTTCAAAAGCTGTTTATGCTGCTTTCGCTCTACCTTTCAAATGCATCTCTTATTTTCTGTAGCACTAATTCCTTTGGGCCACAGCTACATCATTCCAGTGGCTTTCCTAGCCCCATGATCTGCCTAGTTATTAGGCTGTTATGCTTCATTGGTCATCTTGAAAGTCACCTAATAGATGCTTTTGCCAGCTGTTGAGACATCTCATGGAGACAGTGACTAAGAAGAATAGTAAATACATTGGAGTAGAAAGAGGAGGAGAGAGTTCTTTTGTACTGAACAGGCAAAAGTAGCAGTAACACAGTAGATAATTTCAGAAGTGATGTTACTGAGGAGGCCAGTCTTCACAGAGGAAATACAGTCCTATAACTACATCGATTTAGATATATCTAGCCTTAAGTTAAGTGCCTTGCCCTAGTGGCAATATTGGTATGTGTCTGTGGTGGTGGTTGTCTGTCTTTTTTCTTCTCCTAATCTTACCGGCCTTCTCTAGGAGTACAGACCTGTTGTTTTCTCTCAGATGGACTTGGGAAGAAAACAAGAGTTTGTAAGGCATATGTTGCACAAAGTAAATTGGTACGGGGCTGCAAGTGTACCACCTGCAAGATTGCCTTGAAAGCTCTGCTGTCTGGAGAACTCCAAGAAATGCCCTCGCTTTGGAAGAGACTAGTCCAGAGTACATTTCTGCAGGCTTTTCTGGGAGTAGCGGGGAAGGAGTTTGCTTCTGGCTCACCCAAAATTGGTTACACTTGTTCTGCAGTAATGTGCTGAGATGGCTGGGCTGAGCTGTACTGCTCCATGTGGATTTCCCAGCACAGTTGGCATTTGCCAGCAGTCTCTGAGCCCAACAGTTGGAGCCGTGTTCACAGATACCATACTTGCTAAAACTTCCTCTGTATTGGAACAAAAAAACTTTGTTCTCCCATGCTTGCTTTTATAATTTTGCTTTCTTTTTAATGCTTACAACATTAGCAGTTGTACTGTGAGGAAGAGAGAGGTATATATGTGTGTGCAAGCGTATTTAAGTGTATATATAAACACACACAAATTAAAATTTTGACAGAGGCTGGTAACAGTGAAGCACAAGTGATGTAAACAATTCTGCATCCTTTTGTAATAGAAGGTAAAAATGACAAAGATGAGTTAAAGATCAACGTAATTTTCATAGAATCATAGAATTGTTAGGGTTGGAAGGGACCTTAAAGATCATCTAGTTCCAACCCCCCTGCCATGGGCAGGGACACCTCCCACTAGACCAGGCTGCTCAGAGCCCCATCCAGCCTGGCCTTAAAAACTTCCAGGAATGGGGCTTCCACCACCTCTCTGGGCAACCTGTTCCAGTGTCTCACCACCCTCATGGTGAAGAACTTCTTCCTAACGTCCAATCTGAATCAACCCATCCCTAGTTTTAATCCATTTCCTCTAGTCCTACCATTACCCGACATCCTAAAAAGCCCCTCACCAGCTTTCTTGTAGGCCCCCTTAAGATACTGGTAGGCCACTGTAAGGTCTCCTCAGAGCCTTCTTTTCTCCAGACTGAACAACCCCAACTCTCAGTCTGTCTCATAGGAGAGGTGCTCCAGCCCTCTGATCATCCTCGTGGCCCTTCTCTGGACACGTTCCAGCATGTCCATATCTTTCTTGTAGGGGCTCCAGAATTGGATGCAGTACTCCAGATGGGGTCTCACAAGAGTGGAGGAGAGGGGAAGAATCACCTCCCTCAACCTGCTGGCCACGCTTCTCCTGATGCAGCCCAGGATACAATTTGCTTTCTGGGCTGCTAGTGCACACTGACGGCTCATGTTGAGCCTCTCGTCCACCAGCATCCCCAAGTCCTTTCCTTCAGGGCTGCTCTCAAGCCAGTCGCTGCCCACCCTGTATCGGTGCTTGGGATTGCCCCGACCCAGATGGGGGACGTTGCACTTCGTCTTGTTGAACTTCATGAGGCTGGCATGGGCCCACCTCTCCAGCCTGTCAAGGTCCCTCTGGATGGCATCCATTCCCTCCAGCGTGTCAGCCACCCCACACAGCTTCGTGTCATCGGCAAACTTGCTGAGGGTGCACTCTGTGCCACTGTCCATGTCGCTGACGAAGATGTTAAACAAGACCGGTCCCAGTACTGATCCTTGAGGGACTCCACTTGTCACTGGCCTTCACTTGGACATGGACCCATTGACAGACACTCTTTGGATGTGGCCGTTAAGCCAGTTCTTTATCCACTGAATTGTCAGTCCATCAAACCTATCAGCATGGAGACCAGGATGTCATGCGGGACAGTGTCAAAGGCTTTGCTCAGGTCCAGGTAAATGACGTCAGTTGCTCTCCCCTTGTCTATTGATGTTGTGACCTTCTCATAGAAGGCCACCAGGTTTGTCAGGCACGATTTGCCCTGGGTGAAGCCGTGCTGATTGTACCCAATCACCTCTTCATTATTACTCTGCCTCAGCAGTGCCTCCGGGAGGATCTGCTCCATAATCTTACCAGGCACAGAGGTGAGACTGACTGGCCTATAGTTCCCTGGTTCGTCCTTCTTTCCCTTTTTGAAAATGGGGATTATGTTTCTCCTTTTCCAGTCAGCGGGGACTTCACCAGACTGCCATGACTTCTGGAATATAATAGAGAGCGGTTTAGCAACCTCATCCGCCAGTTCCTTCAGTACCCCTGGGTGTATCCCATTGGGTCCCATGCACTTGTTCACTTTCAGGTTCATCAGATGGTCACAAACCTGATCTTCACTTTCAATGGGCGGTTCTTTCCAACCCCTACCCCTGCTGTCTTCTGTGACTCCAGGAGTGTGGCTGAAGCCCTTGCCAGTGAAGACTGAGGAAAAGAAGTCGTTGAGAACCTCAGCCTTCTCCATATCACTTGTCACCAGCTCCCCTGTTTCCTTTCTGAGGGGGCCCACACCCTCCCTAGTAGTCTTCTTACCATTAATGTACCTATAGAAATTTTTGCTGTTTCCCTTGATCTCCTTGGCTAGATTTAATTCTAACTGAGGTTTAGCTTTTCTCGCCAGGTCTCTTGCTGTTCGGACAGCTTCCTTATATGCTCCCCATTCCAGCTGTCCTTTCTTCCACTCCTTATAAAGCTTCTTTTTGTGTGACAGTGTGTCCAGGAGCTCCCTGTTCATCCAGGCAGGTCTCCTAGCATTCTTTCCTGCCTTCCTCTTTGTCAGTATCGTTTGCGCCTGGACACAGAGAAGGTGATCCTTGAATACTGACCAGCTGTCCTGGGCCCCCCTTCCCTGTAGAGCTTTGTCCCACGGCACTTTGGCCAGCAGATCCTGAAGCGATCAAAGTCTGCATGCCTAAAGTCTATGGTCGTAAGCTTGGAATATATCCTCCTAGTTGCCCTGAGGATCTTAAATTCTATCGCTTTGTGGTCACTGCAGCCAAGGTTATCCCTGAGCCTCACGTTGGTCACCAGCCCAGAGAACGAGGTCCAGCATAGCACCATTTCTTGTTGGTTCCTCTACCATTTGGAGGAGGAATTTGTCATCAGTGCATTCCAGGAACATCCTGGATTGCTGGTGCCTTGCTGTGTTGTCCCTCCAGCAGATGTCAGGGTGGTTGAAATCCCCCACAAGGACCAGGGCCTGTAAATGCAAAGCCACTTCTATCTGCCTATGGAGGGCCTCATCCGCTTGGCTCTGCTGGTCAGGTGGCCTGTAGCAGACCCCTACTGTAACATCGCCTTCCCCTATCTTCCCTTTAATCTTAACCAGAATCTTAATCTTAATCAGAACCAGAACCAGAAGTTTTCGGTGCTAAGCTCTCACTTATTCCCTTTTGTACTATGAGCGAAACATAAAAAGTCCCTTTTCAGCCCCAGTGAGTGTAAAAAATGCTGGCTTCAGACAGCATTTTGCAGGTTTCTATCGCTTCTTAAGAAAGGAAGAAAGAAAATGTAAATCCATCAGTTCTTACTGTCTGTCTCTAGTGCTGCTTCCATTCTCCTTTCTGGATGGAAAGAAGAAAGTGTCTAGCTGGATATGTAGTTGATGAGAGTGAGAGAAGTTGTGGATAGCCCAGTAACAGTCATGTGGAGCCTTCCTGCTCTTGTCACCCCAGTTATTTTGTGGGCGACTTGTGGGGTACGCAGAAATTTGAGAACAGAGGATTGGTGAAACCCACCTGCTGGATGGGAGCTGCTTGGAATGAGCAAGGTGGGGAATGCCAGCCAGTGTGCTGCTCTAATTCTGCTGCTGTCTTGAGATGAGGCATCTGAAAACAGGATTGCCAAGGAGACAGATAACACCTGAGGCAAGTGCCTGAAGATCTGCTGCAGCTGGGGAACTGCAAGCCTAGAAGTCTCCTTTTCAGAATGCACTACCTGGCAGGTGCCTCCCAAATCCTCTTCAGAGGACACGGCAAAATTTATTTATTTTAAGATGATACTGCTGAGTGCAGTGCCTGTGTAGAGCTTAGAGCATTCACTCAAGATGTTAAAGGTCTGAGTTAATTTCTCTTGTCAGCCTGGGGATACAAGTCTGCATCTTGCAGCGGTCCAAAGAGTTGCCCTTATTGCCAGGCTGTGATGAGGAGGGGCATCGTATTTGCCTGCTGCTCAGAGCTGAATCCCTTTTACAGCAGAGACCAGAAGCTTCTTGAGACAAGCAGAAGAGCAAGCAAGGAGGAGGAGGATTAACTACCCAAGCATCTGCTTCAAAAGGCACTCAGAGTAGAGAGTGTCCAGCATGCTCTTCGAATGAGTTAGTGAGCAGTGTTTTTCATACAGGAGGTGAAAGGTTTGATTATGGGAGGCAATTTGGGTGAATGGCTATGAATTAATGGTGTTTATACGGAGCGGAAGGGAACACAGTAAAAAAACCAGTAGCCTTCATAAAAAGGAAAGAGTTCATTTCCTTGGTGAAGCTGTACAAAGGGCTCAAATGCAAACTCTCCCACCTCGTAAAGACAGGGAATGTAAATTGCAAGCTCTTAATTGACCTCAAATGCAAGAAGGAACCAAACAAAAAGTGGGAACTGGGTCAAATGGTAAAAGACAAGTATAAGTGAGTGTAGCACAAGGATGTATGTACAGAATTAGAAAGGTCAAGGCACAAAATAAGATGCGACTAGCAAGAGAAATTGAGAGCTACAGTAAATAATTTTTAGGATGTCAAAGTCTTTGCTTCACTTTCCGAAAAGGAACTAACATGGTAGCTGACTTGGTATAAAATGCTTCTTAACTAAAAATAATGTAACTGTGTCATCCTTAAGTGAAAGTTGATACAGTGGACTCTTTTGTGTGTCACTTGGCATCTATCCCACATCAGAATCTTTAATTTTCTACTTGTATTTTGGCCTGACTAGTGCTAACCATGATTATTTGCAATACTGTCTCTGCCTGCTTTACATTTTTCATATCTGACATGCAGTGTGCCTCCCAGAGGAGGTCTTTTAATCTCGTCTTTCTTCACCCTCAAGCTGTGTAGACTTTTCTCCAGTCAGTGCACAAAGAAGCTACTGAGCTGCACCTTCCCCCAGCATCAATAGGATTTGCCAACATAAATCTCTCATCTATCAGTGGATTAACATGTTTAAAATGCAACTCACTGAGTGGATTAAAGAGCTCAGGCATGGGTAATAAGATATAGTACCTTTTGCTGCAGTAATGCCAGTTCAGATCAATCCAGGATGTTAGTGACTGGGAGTTACATTTGAACTGCATCAACTGAGTACGGTTACAAACTCATGTCATTAATTCCTTTCTGGAATGGGGAGCTAGTGAATGGAGTGAGCTGTGCAAGCAGTGCCTTCCCATTTCAGGGAATAGAAATATATGCACCCAGATTTAACTTGGACAGATTTTAAAATGTTTGGTAGAAAAAAAATTGTGATGCAGTGGGATTTCTTGTTTCATCCTTTTCAAGAAAAGGGGTGATGTTTGCTAGGGAAGGAGGGGCAAAAATCCCAGTATCTTCTTTATTATTCATAATTTTCTTAAAATGTGGATAAAGTTTGCAATAATATTTGTAACTTTGTTCAGTTCTGCACCTCAGATGACATGGCCCAGTGCACTGATTGGTGTCCTCTGGCTATCTTCTTGGGACAGTTGTGGCTACCTCTGCCGCTCCCCTCTGCTGCAGACTGCTCTGTATGGAGGAGTATGGGACTGGTCTGCACACACATGTGGGGGTCTGCACACACATGTGGATTTTGTTCTGTTTTTAAAACTCCTGTTGTTGTTTTTTTTTTTTTTAAGGGACAGTTCCCTTTTGTTCTTCAGCATTTAAAAGCCTTTTTTGCATATACCTGTCACAGTACTTAGCACAACCAACATTTTTGTCTTTAGAAGTATATAGCTGCTATTACAGAACTAATGTGTTTGGACTCCCTTGAGAAGGGAGCCACTTGGAAAAATGAGCCACAGTTTATTTCCAAACCTTGAAGTGATGGGTATGTGATTTTTTTTCCCTCTGAATTTTTGAAACCATTTGTCAGAGAAGATAAGCTTCAGCCGTTGTTAAAAAGAAGCAATCATGTGGCAAAACAGTTTAGCAGTTCAAGTAAGGGCCAGAGAAACTGTGACCCATATGAAAGGTCAGGTATGCCATTCTCTACATTTTTTTTTTTTTTTAAGTTCAGTCATTCTTTTACTCCTTCCTGGAAGTAGTTGGTAATGCAGAGTTTGGTGATGTGTAGTGTCCTAAAATAGATTTCTGCATTTGGAAAATATATCTGTTAAGTAGAGCAATTAGTGATTGTGTATTGGGTTGTTTTTAAGATAATTCAGGTGTTTTTCTGTAAGGCTATTACCAAGGTTATAATTGTTCTTACTTCATTTTAGAATCATAGAATGGTTAGAGTTGGAAGGGACCTTAAAGATCATCTAGTTCCAGCCCCCTGCCATAGGCAGGGACACCTCCGACTAAACCAGGTTGCTCAAAGCCCCATCCAGCCTGGGATGGTTCCCTTCTTTCAGGAAAACCTTACCAAGCAAAAGTTATAGCAGAAACTAGAACTCACTCATAACCTAGTATAGTGAAATGGAGACTGTATAGCATCATGATAGTTATGAACAAAAGAGAATCCCAGTTTCTTTCCTGTGCTTATAATTAATTCCTGCTTCAGCTGAAGTCCTGTTTCACATGATAGTTTTCTCATCTGTGTATGTAATTATAATAGAAATAATACTTAAGATTTTCAGACAAAAGATGATGAGTAAATTATCATCATTACCAGATTTCTTGGCTGCCTAATACTAGGTTCAGGGATGTTTGTACATATGTGAATGGAAATGGACTTCAGTGCAGCAGTACTGAATACGCACATGAACAGCTGGCATAGCAGGAGGTAATTGCGTGTTTAAATGTTTGCATGGGTCCATGAATTTTGTAGCTGGCCTCACGGTAGCTGTGTGAACGTTGACTTTTTTGTTCCATGAAATTCCAAAACTTTCGCACACTGATGTTGATTTAGTTCTTTCATTTCTATAATGAAAATAAATTTGGGGAAATAAGGATTTGGTGTACAGGGATGGGTATTTTAAATAGGATCTTTGACCACGTGGAGAACACAAGAGGAGAAACACAGTGTGTGCAGGGCAGCCCTGACAGCTGGTGGGAGGGTTTAATGACTGAAGGACCAAGGGTCCTGCATGTCCAAGGTAGCACGGCAACCAGATCCAAACTAACCTTGGCAAGTCCGGGATTTGAGGTGTAATGACTATATAGCTATCTTGAAAGCCAAGAAGGTCTCTTCTAGGACTGGAACTGTCTGGAAGAGTGTGCTTCATGTGTTCTTGCCTATTGCTGCCACCAGTTGCTAGTTTTCAGGTATTGGCCTGAGGCAGTATCCGTTGAACACGGTTCCAAAGTTGAATGACCCTTGCTGGAAAGTAAATGCAAGTTTTCTGCCCAGCGCTTGCCTTTTTAAGGGTTGAAAGCCAGTGCATTAGGTGTCTGTAAAGAAACTAAAGGCTGTGTGAGAACACCTCAGAATCAAGCTTTAAAAAATAATCTGGTAAAAGCAGCAGTTATGTCTTACTCAAAAGCCCTCAGTAGCTCTCCTTTTCTAGAATGGAGGTTGCTTTTTTAAATGGCTTGTAACCTCATTGACTTTTTCTTTCTCTTTATCCCCTTTTCTTCTACTCGTTATTATTCTGTGTCCATTGTAAGCCCAAATGCCTCTGTCCCAGAGAGCATCTCTTGCTAATATAACAGTTGCATAGTGCCAGATTAGTTGTTTTGGGTCAGATGATTTGCTTGGTATTGCTCATGAAGCTGTCAAAATTAGTGTGAATTTACTCTGTTATGCCTCTTGCTATTTTATGTTATGCAGATGTAGATCAGACAAAGTGAAAGAAGTGGGAGTTTTGGGTGTCTCTTATTCCTTTTACCGTATTCTCGTTGACTCTGCTTCTCTCCAGAAAATGCAATAGAGATAAATTAAAATGGATAATGTTTTCCCACCTTTGCAGTTGTGGTTGTCTTGTGCCTTCTTTTTTCTGCTTCATTCTGTTTTGTTTTTCCTTCATCTCCACAAAGGAAAGCCTTCACAAAGCTCCAGAAATGCGCGATGGGATGTGCCAGCAGTGGGTCTACCTTTATTTAGTTTTGTGTCCCTGAATTCTGAGGCTGAGGAACCACTGCCATAGAACACTGAAGGTCAATGTTACAGTGACAATGGCTTTGCCACAGATTATTTAATTTGTTTCTGAGTGATGGCTGACAATGCTACACAGTGGGCATGGCTCCTGGCCAGTTTTGCCTTGCTCTCTGTGTGGCAAAGTAAAATGATTCAGCTGGATGCAGTCAGTAGATGTCTTGAGGCATGGGTTTGCCAAGTATTAAAAAGGGGAGGATAATTAATAAAGAGTGTCTGAGCACCAGACGGATAATGACATGAAAGTGTGAAAAGATGCAGAAAATAAAACTATTATTTGGCATGTATATGTATCCTTAGGCAGCTAAGTGCCTGTGCAGATTTATTCCCCTTTCACTGAATTTGTTGTTAGTGTTAATCAGCAGATGTCAATGTCTTTCTTGCCTGAATTAACAGTAGGACTTTTTTTTTGTAGCATTCTGTACTACTGCTGAGGAGGCAGCGACAAAAATCTCCTGGTTATGTGCCGGTGTATTGCACATATTTGGGATGGTTGTAACAACCCCATTAGAACAATGGTTCATCGTCTTGATAATTAACAGAATCCAGTTGGTCTGATACAGGTGTTTTTAACTTGAAGTGCTTTTAAGAAAGGAAGACATGAACAGCACCTTCTAATGAACAGTTCTTATTATTCGAAATTAGGTTGTTATCTTGCTATACAGTAAATGCTAATGGGTCATGTATTTTACTATTCATCAAGAAGATAGCTACGTATCTTCCAGTGGTATGCTGTTAATGTGCCAAACAAATGGCACGGTTGGTTTGTTCTTTCTCTCAGTCTCTCAAGAGAGGATTTTGCGTTTTGTGGTATAGTGTTTTGTTCTGATGGACGTAGAAATGGGTGTGCACCCTGCGATCACTGGCAAAGGCAAGAGCGAAGCACATTTTGCCCTTGGAGTGAAATGTGGTGATGTCTGTGGGAGGGTGTTGTTCCAGGGGGGATTCTTGTTGCAGTCTTGCACCTATCTCAGTAAAGCTCTTCCAGCTGCACGTGGCAGCTTGCCCTTCACTGCAGGCAGCTGCACTGCACCAGGGAACAGAGCTGTGGACTTTAGGTGACCTTCTCAGCAGCATGGATTGAGGCAGTTTGAAGGTAGACATAATGACCTAAGAGAGAGAGCACTTGCATTGATGTGCTCAGGGCCTTTACTTAGTATGGTGAAGCTTTTTGTGAAACACTTGCTATGCCAACTCTGCTGGAGTCATACCCAGAGTTCTTCATGTTTGATACCTGAAAGTCAGTGCTTTCTCTTTAAAAGTCATCTTTGTAAGTACTTTGGTAGCTAGCAAGTCTTTGTTTCATTGTTTCTATATTGAACATCCCCACCAAAAAATGTTTTCCAAATCAAATGTTTTTTATTTTTCATTTTTCATGTTCGTTTTGTTTTATGAGTTTTTGTTTGGTTTGTTTGTTTGTTTTGTTTTTATTTTTTTTTTAATAGTTTCCCTTGTTTTCTGCCTTCCCTGCCTCCAAAGACTTGACAGTAGCTCCCTCCTGCTTCCCAGTTCTCAATTCCACCTTGATTAACTCTGAGTCCAGTTGGGAAAACATATTTTATTCTTCTTCCATTCCTGTTCTGTTGCAGATTTTGACTTGAACTATTTTTGGCATTGGAGCAAGTTTACAGACTACGTGCAGTGTGTCCTGACCTTCACTTGTGTGACCGGTTACATCACTTACCTCTGGCTTGACTCATCTCTCTTTGTGGAAACGCTGGGCTTCCTTGCAGTGTTCACCGAGGCTATGTTAGGCATTCCCCAGCTCTACCGTAACTACCAGAATAGGTCTACAGAAGGAATGAGGTATGGTGTTTGTCTTACATAAAACAAGTAAGTGTGTGCATGTGTGTGTAGGTCAATCTTTGTGTAGTGTGGGAGTACTTTCCTAGATAGGGCAATGGCATCTTTCTAAATTTTACTTGAAAATACAGCAGCCGTCAGAGTAGATTGTCAGCTGGAGCAGCACTGCTGAAGGCCGTGGAAGCTCTGTTACACCTCTGAGGTCTGACCCATTGTCCAAGTCCAGCTGGACAGTTCGAAGGTGAAACAGTTTTTAGTAAAATAAACATGTAAAACTACTGCTGTTGCCATTAGCAACTCAACTCAAGCTGTGCTCCACTGGTAATTAGAAATGGACTAAAGAAATCTTGTGTATCAAAAGTAATAAAGAGGGAGAAAATACTTTGAGCCTGCAGTGAATAACTGTCAGTGTAACTTACATATTAGCTCACCACTTTTTCTCATGTATCTACTCATCACCTTCTTGTAATGCATTATTATGTAAGTAGCAAATGACATCACTATTTGTTTTGTGTAAAAGTTTGTAACTCACATTTAAAAATGCTCAAATGAGATGTTTACAGTCATGACTGTGAATCCTTCTGTAAACAAATGAGGAACAGAAATAATCTTGTGCCCACTGCTGGGGTGATAAACGAGATTATCTTTTCATACAGTGTACTGGATATCTCAATAAAAACACTAAGATTTCCAAATTGCAAAGGCAACTTGTAAAGCTTTTTGAGAGAGAAATCGTTTCCTGTGGTGCATCTGTGCACTGATCTACAGAAACAGTACAGCAGCAAATTCAGTTCCCGGCGTGCTGTGATCATTTGTGACTCCTAACTGTCTTCTCTTTCATTGTTTTGACACGACTTCTCTTTCCTTGCTTTTAAACTTGCTGGGATACTTTTTACTTTGGTCAAAACAAGTAACCACTCCCCAACACCCCCAAACCAAAGCAATTCTGTCCTTTGTTGACATTTTTCCCTTCACTTGCTGGGCTTAGAGACACTTACACTAGCTACTTTAAGTTCTTTTCTAGGTTGAAATGTTGATGAGGGCATGTTCAGAAATCTGCATTGATGCTTAAGGCATTTTCTGATTGGGAGCCCCTTTGTTACAGAGTCAGGATTTACTTCGAAAAGATTGGGTCATTTTTCATGCACACTGCTGCCTTGGAAAATTCTGTACTTGTGATATTCAGAAGGCAATTTACCTACTAGACCTTCATGCTCTGGTTTGACTTTTCCCTTTCTGTTTTTTTATCTGTGAGTCATAATGTCGTAATGCCACATAATAATAGTTGCTGCCAAATAGTCTTTTGCTTTTCCATAGCTCCTCTCTGGGAACCTGAGTTTTAGTTTTCCAATTTCCTGTGTATGCTATTTAGCAAAAGGGAAAAAAAACCCTTTATGCTTCACAACAACACTTTCTTTGTAAAGCATTAAGTCCAGAATTGCAGAATTCTCGTCTAAAACTGCTTGTCAAGAGAGTGATGTGTTTAGTCAACAGAAAATAGCATAAAAGCTATTGTTCCCTTGTCATCAAACAGAACCAGGTCCAGCGATAGCCACCCTCCTTTTTGGCTGTGTTTACAGGTGTCCCAGCATGCATTCCCCTCTCTGGTTCTACTCTTGAAGCACTACTTTGTATGGCATTGCACATTGATGGGTCTGAGGACTGATGAGACAATACACAGATTATGCTGCTTTACTGCAGTTGGTACTCCTTTTTCAGGTTATATTGCAGTTTTATATATGTTGCAGGTAGCATGTATAGTTTCTAGCACTGTGCAATCCTGAGTTGAATTCATAGTCTCTTAAGGATTACCAGGCTGTTCCTACTGTGCGAGTGACTTCAGCTAGTGTATTACCTTCTGTTGAAGGAGCTCTTGGAAATATTTCCTCTGAACTTCCCTTCCTGTGCCTGCTTCTCTTTCTAAAAGCATGTTAGAGGAGGGACCCCAGTCCTGGACACACTGAAGGGAGAATATAACAGTCCAGCCAGGCTACTCATAGGACTAAGTTTATGACTTACATGGATATTTACCATATAGGGGCTAGTTGATGCCCACTGTTCTGTGCAGTTATTTGCTTCTCAGTGCAGAAATAACATGCATGTGGATGGTTGCACTGTCTGAAGCAACTGAACTGGTGATCCTCTGCCCATCAGCTGGGCCATAATGGCTGGCTGCCAGACATGCTCTTAGCAAGCCTCAGTGGCAAAGCAGAATAGATGAGTTTCGAGTGTCTTTGTGTCGTTAAGCTTAATGGAGAGAGCAGTAAGAATGAAGCTGTTCTATTTAGTGACCTTTTGGACGATTATCACATCCTGGTTGGAGGCAGTAACTTCTTAAACCATAGCTCTGTCACCTGTGGTGCATGAGTGAAGCCCATGTCCCTGATAAACATCACAGGCTTTACTACCGCCAGAGAAGGAGTTGTTTGGAGGACCTTGTGGCTTGGCTGAGAAATGCAGCACAATGCATCTCTCTCTGAATTGGGGCAGAACAGGACATAGCAGTTGATATGTTGTCTATTTCTACTTTAGCAAATAATTCCTTTCCTAAATGTAAATTGACAAAATAGAAATGGAGAATAAGATGCGGCCACATCTGATCAGGGTATCCTGACAGACTCCTCAAACATTACATTGTTTCTGAAAAAGGCAACAAGCAAATAACCCCGCAGCACGTCCCCCACTCCCACAGCACCCCTCCCACAATCACCCCTTTCTGTTTAAATGAGAAGTTGAAGACATCTCATGCTTGAGGTGGAAATAATTTCCTGATAAACTTGGAGACCAGAGGCCATGAGAGAGGTAAATGGGACAAGTGGCTGCGGTGGCACGCAGGATACCCTTTGGGAGTCTGTTGTGAAAAGGGTACCATCATCTCGCTTCTGTATTTCAATCTCTTACTGCCTGAAAAGTCCCCTACTGAAAATGTGCTCAGTGTCTGTCCAGTCACCTAGTAAAAGAGTAATTTAATGACATTAATTGTTGTAGGGATGGATTAGAATCATTAATATGATTATGTTTGCATTAGAAGAAGGAGGAAAGCAACCTCAAAACTTAAGAGCTTTGGAATAGAGGACGCATCCTGTTATATGGGGGAAAAAAAGTCATTATGAGGTTAAAAGATTGCTTATCACTTGTAAATTTATTTTACATTGTGTGGTAAAATATTTCAAGATTTTGACACCAAACACAACCCCCCCTCTCCCATCTTCCAGGAGGTAGAGATGCTGACTCTGCTACAGTTTGTATCTGATGCTCCTCGTGTTATTAACTGTTCTTGCTTTGTGACAAAAACCATACCGACAAGAACTTCCTCTGTCATTTATCTTTGTGTCCCCACTCCTAAGGTGCTTGCTTTCCAGTCTCTTTCCACTTCTAATAAACTGCAGTCATGAGAAAAGGTAGTGTTCAAGATGAGGCAGTGGAGATGGAGGGAGGGTTGGCTCTTGGCTCTGGCAGCCGTGCTGCTGCTGCACCCAGAGGTAGGTCAGTTCATTGTGAAAATCTCATCCTTGTGGGGACAACAGCTTTTGTGGAGCTCCTGCAGGGGGGAAGTGTGTGCTTTTGTGCAGGGGTGGGAAGAACCTCATCTCTGTGTGAGTCACAGGCTCATGCAGGCACTGGTGTTATTATGCAGTCATCATAATCCCATCAGACCTCCCTACACCAACGGAGTAGGGTGGAAGGTGGTCCTCTGTATGTCTGTGACAGAAGTGTAGGTGTGCTGTCCTACCCAAGGATGTGTTAACCCTGGGACTGCACAAGGGTGGGTTTGCTCCAGGGCAGCCTGTTGTGTTATCTCTCTGCTGCCCTGTCCTGCTCTGCTCTGGAAAAAGCAAGTGCCCTTTGTTGAAAGTTTTTCACAAAAGCTCATCAAAATCACTTGTCAGTGACTCTTTTTGACTGTCAGCTGCTGCTCCAACCACATGGAGCAACGGTTTCTTTTCAGTCAGTGCTTGGAGTTTAGAGCCACTGGATGGCATATCTCCCCAGGTCCAACAGAGGTCTGGCAGTAGGACTGAGCTGGGCTGCGTACCTTGGAGTCTCAGAAGCCTCAGTCCAGGTGATACCCAAATGTGCCCATCAATGGTTAACTTGGAAGCATGTGGGCCCAATAAGCAAGGTCCTCTTGCAGTCGTTGTTGTTGCCGCCGCCGAGCTCCTGGTGTGCCTGGTGTGCGTTGTCTCTTCCCCGGCTCCACGCTGGGCACGAGGCAGCACGTGCTGTGCCTGGCTCGGGGCTACAAGCCTTGCTGCAGGGGTGGGGGGGGACAGAACCAGGGCAGGCCAGTGTCACCCTTTTGTGAGCTGTTTCACAGGTCTCTCTTCTAGCCCGTGGCCAGTTTGCAGGCTGCTCGAAAGGTGCCTCCTTTCTGCACATCTCCAGCTGCCGCGTTTGGCTGACATGGCGTCAAAGGCTCAAAACTTCACCACCCAGGGACAGCCAGCACAATCAGTTACTATGTTTATGTGTTGATATGAGCCTGTCTTGAGAAATCTGGCCTGAAAAGGCTGAATGAGGAAAATCTCAGTATTTCATTCAATCAGGTTATTGTGTGATGAAATAAAGAAAATAATATTTTAGTCCCGCCTGTGGCAGTACTGGGTCGGTCACTGTGATTATCCTGTTCTAAAAACCACGAGTCATTGAAGGAGAATCACTCTACGTTCATTGTCTCAGAAGCTGCTGGAGCCAAGAGAGCTTTTCCATTCAGAAGTGTTTTATGAGGTACGCTGCAGCTGTGAGCTAGTTATGAGCAGGCGTTTATCTGAAATGTATCCAGTGAACTAAGTGTAAAGAGGTTTGAAAGAAAGAAATTATATTAAATATATATCCTGTGATATTATTTCCTCTTTTCTCCTATAGGTAATACTAAAAATACTAGGAGACACTATTTCTTAGGGAGATAAAATTTTGTTGTGGGGTGCTTTTATTTAGTACTGCTCTATAGCTTTTTCCTTTATGACACGTGCAGCTCTCTATATCATTTTTTAATAGCAGCTTTTGACTTCTGAGGATAGTGTTTGTCCTAGAGACGAATCTTGGCTTTATTCAAACTCTGTCAAGATTAATGTGAGCTGCTAGATTTTTCTGCCTATATTGGATTAACCTATGAACAGATGTAGAAGGCTTTATTCAGGACTCGCTAACCAATGTCTGGCCACCTCCTCTAGCAAGACTTCAGATTTAAGGAGATTGGGGAAGTGCTCTAAAAATGCCACTGCTGTGGTTTCTTGGGATTTTTTAGCCGGAGGGAATTTTTGAATAGTGAATATGTAAAACAGCTCCACTGAGTTACTTCCTTTGGAGTTCTGCTGTTTAAAAGAAAAAAAAACAACCCTAAACTAGAAAGAATTAGAAAGAGTTGTGAATGTTTCTACTTCGGCACTAACAATGCATTAGCTTCTTAACAAAAGAATACATTTAGTTCCATTGAAAAGAGATGTTAGATGCAATTGACATCTGTTACAGCAACTTTGTTATATACCTGTGCTTCTTTGGGCAGGTTCAGTAAAGGAGAAAGAGAAAATAACTGGAAAAGGACTTGAAAAGTGCTAAAAAGAAGGAAAGTTAAAAGAGGCTGATGCAGGCAATGGCAGTATTGATTTTGTGGGGGTTTTTTCCCAGCTCCTGTTTCTCACTGACAAAAATCATATGGATGAGAGCAAAATCAAAGAAATAGGAGTAGGGATAATGGATGCCTACATGAGAGATTTCCTTTTCTGAGTATGCCATATACCTAAAGCAGACACTGGCAAGTACAGTGGTGGCCTGAGCTAGTAGTGCATTGTGTCTCATCCCTCCTGGGACTAACCCCAAGGAGGCTGTGCCTACTCTTATTCTTAAAATAGTAGCTGCTTTATATATTAAGCAGTCAAAATAGAGAAGGTGGAAGAGGGGTACGGGAAGTGGGGGCCATTTAGGGTTTTTTTAATAAAAAAGAATGGCTTTGTGCGTTCAAATCATCTGACCCAACTGAAAAGCAGTTTTTCATTACAGAAAGCATTGTATAGAGAATCATAAGGGACTAAGTTATAAAAGAGAAAGTGGTTTTCAAGAGAGTAATTAGGAACTAAAAGGTAAATGGTGAAATGGTAAATGGCAAATGCAGAAATCAAGGTCTTAAGAGTGAGCCAAAAATACATTGGGTAAATGGAAAATTATTAGCATTACTTAAAAGTGGTTTGTACTTATACTTGATGTTGTACAGGCCATTTCTTAGTTTCACTGCCTTTCCTGTTCCACTAAGTTAATCAAAACTGTCTGTCAGTGTGCTTACAAATTGCCTATTTTAAACTGTTCTTATCATTTTCTGTAGTTCTGTGATTGTATTCATTTGTCTTCCTAAATGCTCTTCTTTTCTACTTAGTTCTTCAGTTTTCTCCATGGGTCTGCAAAAATCATTGTCATTGCTTCTGTGGCTCCAGCCAGCATTCATACAATTTTCTGGAGAAGTTTTGCGCATTCCATTGTTTTGCTTTGGTGACGTTTCTTCTTTCACTACTGTGGTCACTGATTATCTGGTTACTGTTCTTTACGATGGCCTTTATATAAAACAGTCTAGATTTTCTTTTTTTTTTGGACTTTGCATACACATCCAGGTTTGCAGGAGTTTGGGGAGTAGTCAGTAGACAATATTCATGATGGGATGGACCAGGTTTTGATACAACTGTAAGGCTTACCACTTACAGCTTCTCTTCTGTCTTCCCCTTTTCATTTCTGGTTCTAAGAGATACCTGGAACATCGGATTCCCTTCCTGATTCTGTCTGTTTTAAAGTTAAGAGGTTGAAGAAAGTGGTCTCTAGTCCTCAGCAGATTTCTAGTTTCTTCTCCCTTTGAAGTGTTACTACATCAGGAAAATAAACAAGCTTGGTCTCTCTTTAGTGCACTCAGGGTGAGGGCAGAGTCCTGTCAGCATGTGAACAGCTAGATTGAAAACATTTTGTTCTGATCCCAGGAAGCAAACAGATTCTCTCCTCTTCTCCACACCCTCTTTTCAATTACAGCAAACCTGTGATCAGTGCTCCAGGTTCAAGGACCTGCACTTACTGCTTCACTCTCTGCAGACATGTGGCCTGTGGGTTGCTGTGCTGGGGTCAGCACAGCGTTCATCTCCACGCTTTCCTCCTGTGTCTCCCCAGAGCTGTTCTCTCAAGGCCTGCAGCAGCACAGTATGAGGCTCCAAAGACAGTTATTTCTGCCCTGTGCATTCAACACATTTGAGAATTTCAGGAACTGAAGGAAGAGGCAGGTGGAACAACCCAGGAGGGAGTGGGAGACCTTCCTTCCCTCACCCTCCCAGCACTTCCGGCAGTGTGAGCAGCAGTATCCGCTTCCCTTGAGCATCGTCCAGATTGTAGCACGGTGTGGACTGTTAAAGCTCTTGTACATATTGAACCTCTTTCTCATTTCTCTTCCCCTGGCACCTCATCCCATCAGTTCAAAAAGTAAACTCAAAGCAAACAACTTCAAACCAAAAGCATTCATCTTTTGCAAATAGTTCAAGGCTTCTTTACAGTAAGAGGAATATAGCACTGCTAGCATGTCTAATCAGTGCTCTCTTCAGTTGGTGCTTTTCTCTGTGCCCTGAAAATTTGAAATACAAGATAAATTTTATTGTACTTCTGTTACAAAAATGTTTTATTAAGTTTAGGCACTCCATTTTCTTTTGGCAAGGCAGTGTCATGCAAGGTATTTTGCATAGTTAAGGTCAGGTCTTGCCAAATCACAAAAGGTCAGAGTTGAGCTTATCATGAAGGCACCTGAGAGATTAAAGTTTTCTGAAAATGTCTTTTTCCTCAGTTACCTAACAAATTTAGGAGCAGAAGTGCCTTGATTCTTGAAATTCCAGCACCTGTATTGTTTTGCCAGAGTTCACTGCAGCCAGTTGTGAAAGTGAGATAAGTTAGCTGCTTCTGTGGTTGCAGAATTGTCTCCCTCAGTGCAGTAGGACTCAGTGGGATTAGAAATATGAAATGGAAATAAAATGAGATTTGGATTTGGAGAAATGTAGATTAAGGTGCAAGGATGCAAATATCCGTAATACTGACTGTGATGAAGATCTGTAAAGTGAGCAGAGTGCTGAGCAATTTAAGTGGTTAATAGATGAGCTAGAACAGCAGGAAAAGGAGGTTGGTGGAACTTAGGCTGGGAAGTGACTTTGCAGGGTGGACCCAAAAGACTGTTACAAGGTGACCTGCAATGGTGCATTTGGTCCTCTGCTCTTCAGACAAAGAGGGACAAGAAAACAGAAGAGTGGGAAGTGCAGTGACTAACATGTTGGATGATGTGCCCAAAAACAGACAGGGGAGGAAGGACTTGTAGTATTCTTGAGTGGGATGCTGAAAGAAACAAAACTTGGTGTCAGAAAAAGCTGTTTCAACAAGGCTCACAGGTAGGGTTTTAATTTGTTCTGGGGAGGATGGCTGGGAATGATATATGTCCACATAAGGGAATGGAATTGTATGCCAAGCAAGATGTCCTGGCATTGTCAGGTAAGCTTACAGGGTAGTGGTGGAAGCCCTGTCCCTTCAGATAGTAAGTCTTGTATTAGAGAATTTCCTAAAACAGGATTCATGGTGTACAAAGGGGCAGATGGCAAGAGTTTGGGAATGAAGACAGGCTAGGGAACGTCTGTCCTTTTTGAACTGCAAAGACCCTAGTTGGACTGAAATTTTAAGATTTGTGTCATGCTGCTGTGCATGGGATGTGATTGTGATGCTTTTATTTCCTCCCCGCAGCATTCAGTTGTCCACAGCAGGGCTTTAAAGCACCGCTCTGCAACCACTGTGGGTCAGCGCTAATGCTGCACGTGGGAAGTGGCTCAGAAAGCATTGGTTTGTGGTGGCGCCTTCTGACACAGCGCAGCCTTCCCGCTGGGCTTTGCTTTGAGAAACAGCACAGGTGTGTGCTGCATCACTGTCATCATGAACTTCACTTCTGTACCTCTGCGCGCACACGTGCAGGTGGAAGGAAAGGGGAAAACCTAGCATTTCATGTGAAGACTTAGGCGCTGACATACCTTCATATAGAGCTTGCAAGGTGGTTATTTCCTTATAATGCTAAAGTGGTTTTGAGAAGAATGTGAGCTTCAATTCTTGGAAAAATCTTACCTTATTTCCAGGCAGTAAGCTGACTGGAAGGTAGGACTTTGTCCCCAAGTGATCACTCTTATTTTACACCCTCATTTCTCCAGTGTTTTCTTAGAATGTGAGAAGCATTTTAGTATCTGAAGGATGTAATTAATTCACAAACAGTAATGACTGTAATGTCATTAGATTTTGTCCTCGGGGGTGCTGGCTTTGGAGACAACCACTGAACCCTAGCAAGGTAAGCACTAGAGCCAGCACTGTTACCTTGTGTATGTTGAACAAAGTGATAATTACAATTCTTGAATTGGAATACTAAAGGTGTGCTCAGGCTATCTACGGGTTACCATATGAAGATGAAGGGAAAAATGTACTCAGATTACCTCAGGTTAAATTGGATGAAGAGTCTGGTGATTTCTTTGTTGTCTAGGGCAGGAAGAAAGGAATATTTAAAAGCATTATGATTTGAGCTTTGGTATACACAGCTGTGCTGAAGCAAAGCTCTATATCCTCCCATCTTTTTATTACCTTTCAAATTGAATGTGTCCGAAGTTATTTAGAACTAGAGAATAAAATACACTGAATAGCATTCCACCGGGACATTTTGCCATCTCTTAGCCCTGGCCCTGCAGGGTGTAGCAGCAGTGTCCCTCCTGGCAGCAGGCAGGCCAGCAGCCGGAGTGTTGGGGGGCCAATTCGCCCTGCAGGGAGGCGAGCCATGGGAAGGAGTGCTCGTTCCTGGGATTTGCTGATGACCAGCTGCATGGCGGAAGGAGCGTGGGAACAGCCCTTTTGCCACCCACACCGTGGTGTGGGGTCCCAGGGGTGGCAAGGTGACTGGTTCAGCTAGCTGTGCCAAGTGGCCGGAGTAGATAGGCAGCATGAGAGCATCTAGAGCAGCATTAGCCAGCAGCTGTGCCTGCAGCTCCATTGATTGTAATGTCTTAAGCAGGAGGTGAGAGACAGGGAAAGGGGGACAGATCACAGAATCACAGAATGGTAGGGGTTGGAAGGAACCTCTAGAGATGATCTAGTCCAACCCCCCTGCCAGAGCAGGTTCAACTAGAGCAGCTTGCACAGGAACACGTCCAGCCGGGTTTTGAGTGTCTCCAGAGAAGGAGACTCCACCACCTCCCTGGGCAGCCTCTTCCAGTGTTCTGACACCCTCAAAGTAAAGAAGTTCCTCCTCATGTTTACATGGAACTTCCTGTGCTCAAGTTTGTGCCTGTTACCCCTTGTCCTGGAGGAGGACAAGAACAACTTAATGAGTGAGATGCTGAAGGTGGTGTAATTTAGGTGTGCTTTGCACCATTTACATTAAGCTGACACTGCTGTGTGCACTGGCAGTGACTGTATTACTGCGACCACTGCAGGGCATGATTTGGTGCCCTGGCACCTGAGGAAAGCTGCTCCCTGTCATGGCAGCAGATCTTGAAGCTTCCAAATCCACCAGCAGCAGAAGCAGAGCCCATCTCATATGTGTTCACACCACATGTCTGAGCAGAGCTAAGCTTTGCAGTCTGGCCAGCATCCATTTATGTCTCCTGGTAGGGAGGGCACCGGTGTGCATTGTGGTTCAAGTCTTTCCTCCGATCCACAGAAGAGATTTATTTTCACACCTGCTGCACAGACTTAGGGTGTTTGTGGCTGCTAAGACCTACTGCCCTTCTTTCTGCAGCATAAGTTGTAGACTACTAGAAATATTTTATAGCTTTTAAGGGTTACCAGTTTCTGGACCTGCACAGACTAACTTTAGGCATAGCTGCTTGAAATAGCCAGAGGCCATACCAGTGATCCCAGACTATCCACCAGCCCCATGCTGCATGTCTTGTAGTTTCCCTTTAACTCTCCTTTGACAGACATGTTCTAACAAATAGTGGCTTTTGGGCGGGTATGCTAAGCAGGGTCAAAATGCCTGACACCCTGCCACTCTTGAGAGTTTAGAAAACTGATGTTCATGAGGAAAAATAATTGACAAATACCTGTTTACCCTATTTTTCCATAAAACTTTTTGTGGTACCCATTGCTCATGGATGGGGCTTTAACTCAACTGCTTTAGCTTGGTTCCAGAGATCCAAAATAAATGCTGGATCTCTCTTGCATTGCTCCTCTTAAGTCCTGCTAGCCTTGTGCAGCTGGACAAATGGTTCCCTTTGGAGATGGTCAGCGCTGCTCCAGCCTCAGAGGAATTGTTGAGAAGTGAGGTAAGGCACTCTCACTGAGGCAGAGCACGTAGGACTGGTGAACAGTTTCATGCTTGGATTCCCAGCTGGCTGTGCAGTATTTAAAAACAAGATCTATGCTTGCTCACACAGTAGAACCTGTCTTAGGGTATGCGCGTTTAGTTTTCAGATTTTCAGGCACTTTGAGTATCTGATCCCGATGTTTTCTTCTTCTATTTTTTTTTTCCTTTTAATAATTTTTGGCCGGCTAAACAATTTCGTTAGCATCAGGAGAACTTCTTTTTTGTTAAGCCATATGGCTTTTTGTTAGGAGCAAATGCCTATTTATTAATTTTTGTTTGTTTTGTGCAGTGTTAAAAATACCATGGCATTCGGGTTTCATGTTTTCTGGTCTGTGTTTCATTGTTGAAGGCAGGCCAGCCTCTGATTGAAGTGCAGTGTTACGGATGCTTGCTGTCGTCTCTAAGTAGACTATTTTTGAGCTGCAAATGGGAGCTGAAAGTTTTCCAAAGTCAGGATGTTATAACTGAATCTGCTTTCCCTTCCAGACGTTTCCATGCAAATGGGTTGTGGGAGGTAACAGCTTAAAAGGTTGCAGGAGAGATACCTTCTGTACCTTCTTCCTCGCTTCCCAAAACCAAATGTAGTGTTCAAAATACTCATTGATGGGCTGTTTTGATGTGGACCTTATTCCTGAAGGAAATACTAGCTTGTCAGCTCTTAAAATTATTTTATTCTGGCTTTATATCCCCAGTCATTTAAGGAACTGTCACCATTTTTTAACATATATGAACATCAAGTGCTAATATATGAAGAAATGTCTGAAACTGTGGCAGTCTAAAAAGTCAGATTTTTGAATCTGGCATCACCTGTGTCTTGGTCTAGCACTTGGCCATGATGTGGGGAAGTTGTGGTCAACTTCCACTGATTCTTGAACAAAAAGAGACCAGGTTAATGCTCCTCTTTATATTTCCAGTTGCCTGGGACAGAAAGGAAAAAAAAAAAAGCAACTTTCAACGTAGATAAAGGTCAATAAAGTATAATAATTTTTCTGTTACTGAAAAAACAAACCAACTTAGGATTTTCGAGTTCATTGACTGTCTGAGCACAATTAGCACTAAGTTTGTGACTGTAGCAGGATGTAATTACATCAGGGCAACACGTACCTCCTGTTGCTATTTGTGCTGAAATGTCTGGTCAAACCACTACAGAATTTCTGAACGGAAGTCACTGTCTAATGTCTGATTCTCTTTGTGTCTTCCAGCTTGCAGGGTATTTTTGGGTTTGTGTGTTAAGCTACAAACATGCAGAGTCGTAACATTGATGTGAGAAAATCTACAGTGCAAACAGAAAGCGAGTATTGCCGTGGTTTTCTTCTTGTGTAGGTTTTGTGCTAAGTACCAGCCCGTGTTCTGCAGACTGCTGCTCTGCAGCTCTGCTAATACGCTACTGTTTGTAAGTTATTTTGATGAATGGTTGCAACTAGTCTTAAAACAGACTTGTTTACCAAGGAGGAGAAAGAGGGGGTTTGACATCTCATATTTTTTTACAAGATCCTTTTTTTGGTAGTTTTTGCTCTTCCAGGTGAAGGAAGAAGAAAGGTGCAATGACCAAGAAGCGACTAATGTTGAACAGAGTTGTGCAAAGACTCCAATGGAAAATCAGACTTGAGACTGTCATAGTCAGGTTTTGAGCAGAAGAGCAGAAGGAACGAAGACACTGAAAAGCTTTTATTTGAGTATGATTAGTCCTGGATAGGGAGGTTGAGCCTAAATATCTGGCTAATCTCATTGTTATGTAAATTACTTTGCCTCTAGTAAAGTTCCTCAAAGAGAAGCAACAGAAAGTTGTTTTTTTTTTCTTTTGAATGCACTTTACAAACTCTTTCTACATCTGAATAATTTCAGGAGTATTCTGTAAAAATTATCGTTCATTGGCTGACTTCTGATACGCTGTACTAACAGGCGTTTTTTACCTCTAGTTGCTGTCGCTTCAGAATTAATACACGATATATATTGCTGAATGAAGCAAGCTGTTCCTTGAGAAAAGTGAATGCTGTTTTCTAGCATGCCATTTATTTATTTAGCAAATGAAGATTGGTACAGTGTCTTTATGAAATCTACTATCATTGGTAGAGAACAGCAGCACCATAGGGCATTTTTATATTACCATATTAAAAAATAGCATTTAGCAACCCACCCCTAGCCTAGTGTCTGAACAGAAGTGATGGTGTCTTTCTGAGAATTAATTTCAACAGCAGAATAAATAAGTGCTCTTTCAGATTTTAAGAGCAGTTGAAAAATACCAGCTTTTCCTCTTTGTGGTCAATTGCAATTTACACAGACTTGACACTGACTGTTACTACATTAGCAACTCCTTGTAACAAGCTCAACTGTAAGTAAGGAGCTTGCTTTTAGGAGGTTTGTTGTCATTGGATACGGCAGTACTGATTTACATTACTGGGAAGTGCTATTCTTACCGCAACTCTGCTTCAGCCTCTGGCAATACCAGCTATTTCAGCGCAGTTCCTGCCTCCTGCCCCTCCACTTGCCATCTCTTTTGTCACACAACCAAATGCTGCCATTTGTTTATTTCTGCCTCCCCAAATTGCTCTGTGGCACTGCTCACCCCTAAGCCGCTCGCTCCTTTGTGCTGAGAGCAGTTGTGCTGTCCTACTAGGCCGTATCCTCCATATTAACAAGGTGAGCATTTCCTGCCTTCCACGCCTCCCTGGCTTAGCTTTGGGCTATTTCAGGAAAGATATCAGTTTATTTACTCCTAAATCCTGCTTTGCTGTGTAGCCAGTGCTGCAAGAACAGCTTTGCTCACATGGCTTTGCAGATGTCAGGAAGACCTTGGGGACGGACTCTTTATCAGGGAGTGTAATGATAGGACGAGGGGTAATGGTTTCAAACTGAAGGAGGGTAGATTTAGATTGGATATTAGGAAGAAATTCTTCACTATGAGGGTGGTGAGGCACTGGAACAGGTTGCCCAGGGAGGTTGTGGATGCCCCATCCCTGGAAGTGTTCAAGGCCAGGCTGGATGAGCAGCCTGGTCTAGTGGGAGGTGTCCCTGCCCGTGGCAGGGGCGATGGAACAAGATGATCTTTAAGGTCCCTTCCAACCCGAACCAAACTCGGATAGAGCATGAAGTTGGGCTTTGTGAGATAGGTTGGGAAATTTTTGCTGCACGCAGCCTCTGTATGCTGTGCTGTCCAGTTTCAGGCAGTGTCGATGCTGCCTCTTGCAGCAAAGCTTCATCTAGCTTAACAGTGCAATGTTTGCTCTTGCATGGTGAAGCCAAAGGCCAGACATACACCAACAGGCTGCGATCTGCCAGCTGGCAGCACATGGCATTGCAAAGGAGCAGAGCCACGCAGAGCGCTTGTTCCATCACCACTGGCAGCCTGCATTGGAGCCACTGCTGCGTCAGGTGGCTCCCTGGGAGACTCACGCTGTTGCTGTGATCCCACAGATTTTCCATCATGTGGCATGCAGAGTCCTGCAGGGGAAGAAAGCTGAGACTAGAGGGTTGCCCCCTTTGGTGTATTGGTAGCTTGTGAAAAATGACCCTCACACATCTTAGAGGAATGGACTGGAACTTCATTCAGCAAACGGAGGTTATAGCAGAGCAGCAGCAGAATGGCTCAGGTGCACTCTCCCCTTTTTCCTCTTTCTTCCCCACAACAAATTGAAAACTCCATTTCTTTTGGGCAATAAAACCCTGCCTTTCTGCACAGATAGTGCTCTTTTCTCCTCTGGGACAGGTAAGAGGCAGCTATCTGCCCAAGATAGGCTGTTTTCTTTCTTTTCTACCCCAAAAGTAAGAATAAATACAAGAACTACCTCTCTTCCCCAAGTGAGTGGGTGAAGTTGAGAAGCTGTGGACAAAAATTTGCTTTTCTATTCTGTGTGGCATCCTGGAATGTAGGAGAGCAGTGATGGTGTATCCGTGCGATCAGTCACGCATAGTCATGCACGCACTATTGCATTATTGCAAACGGCATCTGCGTATGTAGTGAGGACAAGGCAATTGCACAGCCCAAATAAGAGGGAAGGACCATTACTATTGTACCTGAGTGTCCGGAGATTAGGATGTGGCAGAAGTCATGCTGATGGTGTAAACTTCATTCAGCCCCTCTCACAGCCTCCTGAAGCATGGGCCTGCGATGTGGGGGCAGGGGCAGCTCTATTTCCCCCTGAGATGCCATGCAGACACTCAATGGGTTTCTCAGCGAGCTGAAACTTTCAGACTGTGCGTGCAAACGGCTGCTGGTTGAGATGGAGGGGAGCTGACAGCAGTTGTAGCTTTTCCCCTGCCTAGGGCAGGCGCTGGAGGAGTGAGACATACTTAATTGGAGAGGGCACTAGGCGCATTCAGGGATGCTTGCAGACCCTGAATGACAGTGATGAGGCGGGGGTCCTGGGCCACTGCACACCTCTTCTGCTCATTCCCTAGCTTCACCCTTGTGGTGGGTTAACCTTGGCTAGGTGCCAGGTGCCCACCAAGCCACTCTATCATTCCCCGTCCTCAACTGGACAGGGGGAGAGAAAAATACAACAAAAGGCTCATGGGTCAAGATAAGGACAAGGAGATCACTCACCAATTACTGTCACAGGCAAAACAGACTCAACTTGGGGAAATAAATTTAATTTTATTGCCAACCAAAATCAGAGTAGGATAATGAGAAACAAGAACAAATCTTAAAACATCTTCCCCCCACCCCTGCCTTCTTCCTAGGCTGAACTTCACTCCCAATTTCTCTACCTCCTCCCTGCCAAGTGGCACAGGGGCACAGAGAATGGGAGTTGCAGTCAGTTCTTCACACATTGTCTCAGACGCTCCTTCCTCCTCATGCTCTTGCATTGCTCCAGCATGGGGTCCCTCCCACAGGAGATGTTCCTCCACGTACTTCTCCAACATGGGTCCTTCCCATGTGCTGCAGTTCTTCAAGAACTGCTCCAGTGTGGGATCTTTCCATGGGGTGCAGTCCTTCAAAAATGGACTGCTCCAGCGTGGGTCCTCCATGGGGTCACATGTCCTGCCAGCAAATCTGCTCCAGTGTGGGCTTCTCTCCCCATGGGTCCACACGTCCTGTTGGGAGCCTGCTTCAGCCTGGACTTCCCCACTGGAGGAGGGGAAGGAGGTCACAGCCTCCTTGGGACATCTGCCTCCTCTGGTGTGGGGTCCTCTGCGGGCTGCAGGTGGATATCTGCTCCACTGTTAACCTCCATGGGCTGCAGGGGGACAGCCTGCCTCCACATGGTCTTTACCATGGGCTGCAGGGGAATCTCTGCTCTGGTGCCTGGAGCACCTCCTCCTCACCCTCCTTCTTCACTGACCTCGGTGTCTGCAGAGTTGTTGCTCTCACATAATCTCACTCCTCTCTCCTGGCTGCTGCTGTTGGTGCAGCAGTTTTTTCCCATTCTTGACTATGTTATCACAGAGGCGCTACCACTGTCACTGATGGGCTTGGGCTTGGCCTTGTCCAGTGGTGGGTCTGTCTTGAAGTCGTCTGGCATTGGCTCTTTTGTACACAGGGGAAGCTTCTACCAGTTTCTCACAGAAGCCACTCCTGAAGCCCCTCCTGCCTTTTCCTCCCCCCATGGCTACCAAAAGCTGCCACGCAAACCCAATACAACCCTGAACGCCATTGTCCCAGGCTGTACTCCTCCATCTGTCCACCCCAAATTCAGGCCCTTTCCAAGGCCTTGTGTCTGAAGTTTCCATTCTCTTCTGTCATTCCATGTCTTGGTCCAGCCTCTTTTTCCTACCCCCTTCTCATCTGACCAACATCTCTGCTCCTCTGATGTCTCCTCATCTTTCCTCTGGGGCTCTTCATTGCCCCTTCTCACTTGCGTGACACTATCCCCGTTTCCTTGCCAAGCTTTCTTTGGTTACCCCACGAACATTTAGGTCTGTGCTAGCCATGTGCCTTTTTTCCAGTCCCAGCCTCTCCTCTGGAAAGCAGCCGGCACTCCCACAGTTGCTGCTTTGCATTAACCCTGGGCTCCGAGAACCTCAGTGCAGCCACAATACTAAGGTTTTGTGGAACATCAAGTGTTTTGTATACTTTTATGTTGCATTCTTGTAGTACCTTGGTGATTTGCAGGTTTTCTCTACTGTTTTGTCCAAGCTACTGGACAGAGGAGGACGTACACTTTCTGATTTTTTGAAGACCAGGGCTCTGGAACATGCAAAGGCTATTGGAGCATGCACTAAGTTACCCAGTCAGTATTGCAGGCTGTTGAGTTCACAGGTGGCTTCCTAGCCAGAATTACTTTGGCAAACTCAGCACAGCATGTGACACAGCTAGTGGTGTGCTTCTAGCGCTTGATGTCTATGGTGCTGCTGAACTGCATGTGTCTGTAAGGGTTCCCTCAGTGATTATTCTTTCTTTGGGGGAGTAGACTCTTTTGTAGACTGTGCATCTTCTGACAGTGTGTATTTTCTCCTCCACATCTGCACTGCACTATGGGGTCACTTCTAAAACCCAGCTAATTTTCTCCATGGGGAACACATGACAAATATCCATTGCACATTAAATTCCTATTCAGATATTTTGTGTCATCCCTGAATTGCCCTTCTGTCAACAGCAAGCAGGTAGTTTGACCTGCCAGGTTTAGGAGGGTCCCCAACCACGTCAGGACAGATTCACAATTAAATTGTGATCAGTTGCCCAGAAACACTGATAAGCTTAAAATCAGAGGAGGAGCAATGTTGGCTGCCTGCAAGCAAGGTGCCAGTTTTATTACCCTCAGAGTTCATCGCCCTTCCTAATTAAAATCCCAAACAATCCCACCACTGCCTGCATCTGTAAACTTCCCGTAAGTGTGATGTAAGGTGACTCGGTGTGATACGGGAACATGCGGGTGGTGCAGGCTGTTTGCACTGAGCACGAATGACACTATGGGTTCAGCAGTTGTTTTCCTTCTCGGATTATTTATTTACATTTTTAGAATGACCTTGGGTGGGGAATGACTGTTCATTCAGCCCCATGTCCTTGCTTGCACTTATACGCAGGGACTCTCTTTGGAAGGTCCGTAGGATTGTAGACCTGTTTCATGCTCTCAGACACGTGACATGAATTACAGAAAAGTGTGTATTTCCATAGTGCAATGGGGCAGTATTAACTGAGGCTTTTGGCCACTCTTCCCATATGGGAAGAGAGGGGGCTGCAGCATTTGGCTTGCAATAAATAGCATTGTGTACTTGTATCCAAAATACAAATTGTGCTAGCTCCCTGCCTGAATGTTTGAGAAATGAACATTAAGTCCTACCCTGCTGCATGGGCCTGACTGCATTTGATGAATTGGAGTCAGTGCTGGCAAAACGTAATTGCTCATAATTATGACAAATCATGCGTAATGCTCATACTGTGAACTACAAAGCTTTTGTCTGCTACCGCTTATCCATCTGTTTAAAAAGCTCTCCTGTTAAAGTGCATGAAGCTTGGAAACAGCCTTCAGGATGTGGTTGTTCACATTTTGTCGAGGGCACTGAAAAAAAATTCGGTCTGTTTGAAGAACTTGCTTCTATTCCCTAGAGTTTCTCCTGCTGTGGAGGAGCAGGAGCTGGACTGCAGGACAGGGGAAGGCTCAGCAGTACAGCAAGATGAAAGCAAGGATGGCTGTTAAAAGGAAGTCTGAGCATTGCTCTTGATCTATGTCCTTGATAAAAATCCCTAGTGATGTTCATCCTTCCAGTAACAGCTGCAGGCATGTTGTTTTCCCTCTTTCTGTATTACTGGACAATCTGTCTTTCTGGTTTTTTGGTTTTGCATTTTTTGCAATAAGAAGTGGCTTCTTGCATCTATCAATCAGAAGTGTTTGTTTCAGCAGATGCTAAAAAAGCGTAGATGCATGAGAGAGCAGGCTGCGTGTTACTTCACCTTGCATGAGCACAAAATGGCACGCACAAGAAATAACTGCTGGGATGAATTGGCTTTGTTTTCTATGCACTGTATTACTTTGGTTTATGGTCAGTGCTGTCAGCATGTGGCAGTCATGTATACAGAGCACCGCTGAGTCAAATATGCTAGCTGGATATTTTAAAATCTTGGATACCTTCATAGCCACAGGCATTTGGAGCTGTAATTGCTGAGATAAGAGTGCTGCAGTTTGTGGGTTAGAGAATTTGATCCTCCCTTCCAAGTACAGTGCTGCACGTCTTGGCCAGGCGCGCTGTCTGCCCTGGTCAAGGGGAGTCCCAACCCACTGTTGAGTGTAAACCCTCACTGAAGTAGGTGGGATCCTCTGGCACGGCAGGTCTAATCACAAGCCAAGTTCTTCTCAATAAATACTCCTCCCTTCTTTTCTGTCTTTTAGTGTCAAGATGGTGCTGATGTGGACCAGTGGGGACACGTTCAAGACTGTTTACTTCATCTTGAATCAGGCCCCTTTCCAGTTCTCCATCTGCGGACTCCTGCAGGTTTTTGTGGACATCGCTATCCTATTGCAGGTTTACTTGTACAGCTACTACCCTCAGAAGCCTGTGTCCCACACCGTGCACCCAGCCAGCACCAAGGCCCTCTGAGGCACTTAGCTGGACAGGTTGCAGGTCAACGGGGCTGCGAAGTCAGCCATGGCAGCTCCTCTTCCGCTTGTAAATACTCCTGTGTTGCCGAGTTGAAAGCAGAAATGAGAACAAGGATTGAAAATCTGGCTGCTCTTCCAGCTCGGGAGGTTTTATTTTAAATAACTTGCTCTCTCTGTTTTCAGACTTAGCTGTACAGAACTGTTTTTGGTGGGGGGAGGGGCACTTTATTTTTGCATATGTACCTATGAGCCTTATCAATTCACAAATGTTTGTATATTTAATCACAAGGGCTGGATGGTTTGTGTTTTTAATGCTATTTAAAAATGTTACACCACAGAAATTATAGGATATTTTGTCTGGAACTTTTACCTATTTATATAATATAAAGTCTGTATATTGGCAGGAAGTTTGTGGCATATGCTAGCATTCAGTATCTCCACGATTTAGGAAGAAGTATTGAAGAGCAAATGCAGGAGCTTTGTCTTTTCCTTAAGCAGGTTTTCTGGTGAGCAGAGAAGGTGAGGGCAGGAGGCCCTGCAAAGAGGTGAGCAGCCAGAAACGAACTGGTCATACACGGTGTAAAGCATCAATGTACTAAAGAGTGAATGGCAGGTGTTCACCCCTGTTGCGGGATCAGTGTGGCGGGCGGACACATCAAGAAGATGATGAAGGGGTCCTGTGTACGGACAATGCTGGAGCCATGTTTAGAGGAGGCACAGCCAGTCAAGCAGGCAGCCAAAAGGAGGAGCTAACAGGAGACTGCAGGTAACCGGTAGTTGTGCTTTGAAACAACTGAGTTTTAGAATAGCCCGCCCTGCGCTCAGGGGGCAGCACTGCTCCTACACCTGTGCACAGGACAGAGCTGGGCTGTGGGACACCTTTCACAAACAAAGGGGCCAGCAGATCTGTGTTGCCAGTACTGCCAGGCAAGTATTTCTAGATGGCCATTGAGCCACAAAGGTAGAAGCAGCTCCACTTCCATCACCTCAAAAAGGGAAGTGAAAAAGTTTGAGACAGAGAAAAAGCCATATCCTATGGAGTAGGACTAGCATCTGACAGCTTGATTTGTTGAGGCGGAGATTCATGTTCATGTTGTTTAATGCCAAACAAGAACCAGTTTATATTTTGGGGTGCTTTGTGCATTGACCCAACAGGGAAGGAGTCCATGTTTTCCTTTTTCTGTTGCTTTAGATCTTCTAGGCTCTTAGAAGGACCAGCAGCTTGTACTTAGACAGAGGGACTGAGAAAGCTGAAAGAGCAGAGAGTTTATTTATAAATGTAGATGTTGTCTGTAATGGCTGTTTGCCAGCGTAGGTCACCGTGCCCTTTCTGAGAACTGCACATGTCTAGCAGCTGCAGGTGGCGTGGACCCACAGAGGGCTGTGACCAAGCCCCTGGGCTCCTGCCAGTTGCTGTCGTGAAACCGCCCTGGTTGGTATGAGACAACCATAGCAAGACGCTTAGTCCCAGGAAAAGCTATGCCTGCGCTGCTTTCTTCTTCATGAGGCTCCCTCCCTGCTGCCGGGTGAATCCCGTCTGACCACAGGCAAGGTGTTAGAGCTGGGACAGATTTGTGAGAATCATTTTTTCTCCACGATTAGCCTGAGAGCTTATGTTTTCTTACCGATTGCAGCAAGTCTGAGGTTTAATAACTTCCATGTGTAAATCAGATACTTCCCCTACTTTGTTCTATGTGGTAACCTCATGATTTGAGTCTGGACTGTCTTCATTGGTGGCAAACTGTCCTCTGGAGGGGGAGCATCAGCTGGCTGCAGCAGTGGTTGCATGATGCTTGGTTGGGAATGTCTGTCATAAGACAGGGAAGAGTGGTCTGTCCCTGTCTGCTTTACAGACTCGTGCCCCTCTCACCCCCTCACCCTCCAGGTGGCCCAGGCTGACACTGGGGCTCCCACTGCACATGCGTTTGGTTTTGGAGATGACATGGTGGTGGTGGAGGGCTGAGGCCCAAACTTGCGGATAGAAGTCCTGCCCTGGGGCTAAGCCGTCCTGCCCTTCAGAGGGGGCACTGCTGGAGGCGGAAGAAAGGGCGTCCTCAGGAAGCCCCTGCTGCCCTGGCAGATCCAGTCGGATCTGCATGAGTAAAGCAGAGCCGAGGAGAGCTGCTGTTTCCGAGGGCTGGGCAGAGAATGCTCTGCTCAGGCACTGACTCCATGCTCTTTGTTTGATACCATCCTCTTTCAGGCCTGAAGTGACCTTACAAAGACGATGTACCCAGCATGGCAGACTATGAATGTTTTGTTCTTCTCTTTTCTCCAATATTCTGGTTGTGTTACAGGAACATCTGGGCTTTTGTCTTTTTCAGTTGAAAACTTACTTAACAACTGGCTTCTCTGGTATGCTGCTTTAATGAGGATTGTATTTCTACTGTATGCAAACAAACACTTTCTTGTGTGTTTTAATGGTCTGAAGTTTTTTTTTAAATACCTTGTAATGATAAGATTTTTGTATATGGTGGTCTTTTTCTAATATTCTATGAAACGGGGATATAAGAAAGAAATAGCTCTTAAGAAATATACTTCTGTATGCTATTGCTTCACCTGGGAGGGCATGCTTTTGGCCACCTCTTTGGCTTTGAACTACAGGTATTACTGAGGATAAAACAACTGTTGTTTTTTCCTTTTGGGACTCTTCCCTGAGCAGATTTTGAGTCTGTCATCAGTATCCAAACCAGTGAGCTCTGCAGACCAGTCTCATTCACACCAGAGCTGCAAATGCTGGGAGAGAAGCCAGTGAAACCATGTCTAAAGTTATTTTCTGTATGTGGCATTTAGCAAGGTAAGACTCTTGGCCAGGAACTCTTGAACTTCATCTTGCAAGATGCTTTAGGGACAAAATGTTACAGAACTTTGTTTTTGTTCTTTAATTGTCAGGAATTATCTGTATCAATGATCACCTCAGAGAATAAGAAATCAATTACTTTAAATACATCTCTTTGAATGTATGGCACATTTCATGGAGTTTATTTTCTCTGTCAGTTGCAATGTTTTTTTTAAATAAAAATTGCCTATTATATATAAATTGCAGTGTTGCTTTGTTTTGTTCAGATGCAAGATGCATGCTTCTTAACTCTTATTATAACTTATCTTGTCTAGAGGATTGTCTGTAGGAATAATTCGCATGCTTTTTCCTCCTGATGGCTGGGTGAGCACAAGGCATAAATTGTCCTGAGGTCAGCGTGCACGGCAGGGATTCTGGATTTCTGTCCCCTGCTTTTCTATACATCCTGGGGTAAACTTACCCTCATGACCACTTAACTCTTTTATGCTTGTGATGCTCACAGTAAAAACACATTACTAGCAGACTATTATGTAGCTTTAAAAAAAACCCACCTGTATTGTGCAAACTGCACAATGAGGTCAAAGACAGGCACAGCTGAGGGACATGCTCTTTGCAGCCTCTGCACGGAAGATGAGGAAACAGAGTGTGTCATCTCATGGCCAACCGCTGTGCCAAGAGGAGTCTTGACCTCCCTCCGTGTTGGTTCAGGACGTGAAGACAAGCCAACACAGTCAGGACCAGCCTTGTGGCCGATGTGTGGCTCCTGGGCCTTGCCGGGCTGCTCTGGCATGGGGAGATGGTTTGCTGTTGCTGCCTGCCGTGGCTGCAGAAGCTGGAAAAGGGGAGTCGGTGAGAAGAGAGGGCTGGGGACATAGGAGAGAACGTCGGGAAGAGCAGGAGAGAGGTGGGAGAGACTGAGCTTACTCAAATAAGGGGCTGAAGGAAGTGGCTCCTGGAGAGGAGGGAATGAAAAAAAACACGACCTGGAAGGGCAAAGGTAGGTAAATCAGTGAAGTGGGGATAAAGGACGAGGAAAACGAGGGTGGTGAGTAAAACCTGCCAGCTCTGTTACAGTCTGCGGGCAGTGGAGACCACAGGGACCAAGCAGTCCCCACAAGAGCCGAGCCTGCTCATTGCTCACAGTGGTTGTACCATCTATCCCAAATAGTATTGGTGTTACCGGCTGCTGCTCTGTCACTCACTGAGGAGAAGCTAATGGTGGGACTGGCCCTAAATGAAACCATGTGGAGCCCCTTCAGTAAAGGGGAGGTCTCCCGGCCACCTCTGGAGGCTGCAGCCCTGGTCCTGGCCTGAGGACAGTGCAGGGCAGGCTGTGCTCTGCCCTGCGGCGCCATAGAGACACATTTCATGATGAGGGGTTTGGCTGCATGTATTGACATACGTAGTTAGATGCAACTACAACATTTTAAGACTTTTAAGAGGCAAAGCTCAAATTCGGCACTGGGTAGTAAAGCAAAAGTTGGCCCACAGCTGCTGTTTGTTAAATTTGGTTGTGATCCTTAGCTTAGGCTTGAGTTCAAGGGCCTGACTGGAAGGCTTCAAGGGCCTGACTGATGGCTGTAGCTTTTTGGTGGCTTTCTGTAACAGAAAGAAGACATTAATGTGTAAGTCAACAATATGCCAATAAATAAACTGCCTGGATACCTGTGCCAGCAGCTGTAAATAAGAGGCATGGACTAGAACAAAATGTGAGGCACACGTTGGAGCAGGGGCAGATCTCCCTGTAAACAGCATTGTAAATCAGCCAGGTCCCAAGCGGACGACAGCATCTGGAAATGCCCTGACAGCAAACACAGACATAGGCCTTCAGACCCCACACCCTGCCCCTTCTGTGTCCCAGTTTACATGGATTTGGCTCTCATAGGTGCTGGCTTAGCTGTGCTGGAAGACCAAGGGGCTTTGCTCAGCCTCAGATGGGCCATCAGAACCATGCTGGATTTCTTTGCCCATCAGCCCCTCCATCCACTTCTTTCCTCTTCCGCCCCAAAGCTTTGTCCTCTTCTAAGGCTGTAGCTTGTAGGCACTAAGCCCTCTGAGAGCCAAGGGTACTTTGCCCCCGTGAAGCATCTGCTGTGAGGCTGCTGTAGACGGTGCCTGTTCTGTCCCCATCAGTGTGAGACAGCAGCCCCCATCTGGCTTAGTGCTGAGGGGAGGACACCAGTGTCATGTTTTTCTTACAATTAGTGCTCCTTCATAACTGAGGTTGCTATGAAGTAGGAGATGGCTGTGCACATGTGCTGTGTGAGCAGAAGGAGTTGTGTTTGACTTTGTGCCATTCCCTCTTACTCTGTGCCTTTACCAGTTACTGCATCCTTAGCTCTCAAACATAGTTACAGTTTTCAGATGACTGTTGTTGCCGACTGCCAGAATTTGTATGCCCAGGCCCATGGATGCTGCCACCAAGATGGCCATGTAGAAGACGCAGCTTTGCTCACATGCGTTTTGAGTTTCTGTCCCATAGCAAAGAAGAATATTTTTTTCCTTGGGGCAAAACCAATGTGCTACAATCATGAAGCACTAGATTGTGTTTCAAAGAAACAGGTGTAACTACCCTCTGGTACCGGCACACATGCAAACAGCAGTGTGGCATTTATTATAATTAGAGCTAAATGGCCTTAAATCATGAGTGTGCTGTGTCAAAGAAAAAATAACAACCACCATACACAACAAAACCAACACTTCTCCAGTGGCTGATCAAAAGTAATAAGCATCACCCGTAACAACAGCTATGCTGCGTGAAACTTGCTCTCCTCTGGGTATCTTTTATGTCTGCCAATGTGTGCATTGCAACTTAATACAGCTTCCAAAAATAATTTGTTTAAAAGGTTCCTGTTTTATATTTGTTTCTTAATCTGTCATCTCAACAGATAAAATGAAACTTATTAAATGCCAGGCCTTGACTAGCAGGCATAATGAGCGGGTTTTGTCACTTTATTAAAACTCTGTGCGTGCTGGAATTAATTATGTGCCCTTTGAAAAATATAAAGAACTCACTATTGTAGGACAATAGGAACTTGATGGAGCACAGCAATAATACGGTGTGTGTCATCACTCTGTTTTCCTACACAGCTGCTGAGCTGCAGTTAGCTGTCCCGGTCCTGTTTTTTTCATGCTGCGGGGTCAAAAGTGGCATTCATTCATGGTTATTTGCTAGCATTGCAAGTGTGAAACTCTTAATTCTGCAAGGATGTTTACTCCAACTAAGAGTAGGCCAATGCTGCTGATCACTGATGGGCCTCACCACCTCGAGGAGATGTATTCTGCATCCTCTGTGCATGATCACTGCATTCACACCACAGATATAGCACTAAACAGTACCTGGTGTGCAGAAACCAAAGTACTGTGAAAGGTGAACTTGTGTGTTCACCTGGTGAATCCGCTGGGTCCCATCTGAAGACTGAGTATCCGAATGCCACCATAAAATGCTCTGCTGCCCCTCGGTGCCTCGCCACACTTTACCCCCACACACCACTCACTCTGCTGGTTTGCATTTAGCCGGCTGCAAAGCCGTATCCCTGATGCCAAACCTTAATATGCCTTAATGCAAGAAATGCCTGCCTCAGGGTTAAAAAAATAATAAAATTAAAAATCTCTCATGAGTCACAGCAACTCAGTGCTGGTATTGCTTTGCCAGGAGTCTGAGTCAGCCCACGCACCATCCACCGGCCCTTGGCCCTCCTCTCCTGGCACAAGGCGCGGACGTGCTCCCGGTGGTGCTGGTGGTCTGTGAAGGACAGGCAGAGCCCCGGCGCATGCAGCTGTGTTTGGTTTGCTTGTAGTTCAATGCAGCTGGGGGTCTGGAGACCCAGATGCAGCCTGCAAGGCAGGGGGGCTCAGTTTTGCTGCCTCCATCTCTTGCAGCACCCACCAGCAAACTGTGTGTGTGTAACACACCTGCTGCTCCAAGCCCAGTGACCCTGCTGTGCTGCTCGGCACTGGCTGGCCTGGCTATGGGCCGGAGAGGGCCAGGGGCATGGGATCTTGGCTGGAGCACCCGCACACATGGCTTCACATCAGCACGGCGAAACACACCTCCCTCCCACCCCCCAATCACCAGGGGGCGAGCATTCAGCAACAAAGCTTCTAATTTTTATTAAAATAAAGTGTAACCTTTTATTTTCCCTTGCTCCATTCCTATAAGGAATGGCTTAATATGGGAGTTTGCTAATGTAGGATTGGTGTTATGACATATGCTGAGGCAAAAAAACCCCAAACCCATCTTCAATGCTTTTTTTCTCTTTCTGGCAGGACGAGAATACGGAGGGTTACACTGCATGGCTTTAATACAAACGGGGGCACAGGTACAAGAGTTGTGCTCCATTTCCCTCCGTCCCCTGATCATATCCTACCTGTAGGAGCACTGAAAGGCCCACACAGCTGCTAACTTGGAGCAGCTGCACAGCCCCTCTGGGGAGCGGGCTGGAGAGCTCAGGGGGCTGGCATCAGTACACAAACAAGCCGACGCCACCATATGGTTCATTTTCCCTTTAAATTGACTTAAATCTCTTGAGAATTAGGAAAAAGAGCCAGAGCAATAATTCCCATTTTTAGATGACAGGATCGCCTTTTCCTTAGTAGGGTAAAGAAAAAAAACCACAACAAAAACACCTACTCCTAACATAGGGCAGAGCTGCTGCGCCGCAGCTCGGGCCAGAGCCCACTGAAGGTGTCTCATTGACTTCACTGGGTTTGGGCTGCTCCTCTTTGCACATGACAGCAGTCAATGCAGCCACCACTGCTGAGGAGGAGTATGAAGAGCTGGGAGACGCTGCTCGTTTCACATCACCCTCCCCTTCTTGGGCTGTGTGTAGTTCGGTTTTAGTTGTCTGTTGAACACATTTTTTGATACATGAGAGATGGAAATAGTTAACAGAAAGTGGCAAAATGGCATGATTTGTAAAGATATTTGTTATATTCAACTGTTAGCAAAGGAAAAAAAAACCAACAAGTTAACATTCAGTACCATAGTCAGGAAGATTGTCTATGTATATGTCTGTCATGGGGCTAAGATACAAAGCTTAGGGTGGTAAATAATGTGTATTTACTAAATAATGCATACTGCGCTAGCGCACAAGTTAAAGCTGGCAGCCCCGGCTGCGCTGCCTGATCTGTAAAACAGACAAACCCAAGCCCCTGGGAAAGCTGAAGTGATGTTTCTGCCCTTTTCTTGCCCTCACACCTTGGCTTGTCTGAGGTTCGCGTTCCTTGGCAGAGCTGCTGAAACAAACCCCGTACACAGGGCACTGCAGCACGGGGAGCCCCCTTGTTCAGCCCCTCGCTCGCGGAGTGTCACCGAGCAGGGAGGAGGCGGCATGTTGGCTGCTCTGCCGAATGGCACCCCGGCACAGGCTGTGCTTCACCTTACGTTCTCCTGGCTGGCTACGTTCAACAGCTGCTCCTTGGGGGTTGCCAAAAATACTTGCTCAAAAGAAAAGAAAAGCCCTATGAAAAGCGATGGAGCAGAGCTGTACTTGGTAGAGATTCTAGGGGCACTTTTCAGGGGGCCCGTGAGATCAAAAGTTGGTCTTTAGTGACAACCTTGTGTGTGTCTGACCCTCATTTATGCAGTTCAGGAAGATCTGCTTGCAGAACTGACCCCCCCTTGTCCACTGCTTCTTGTGCTGCTAAATATGTCTTCAGCTGTTCAGAGTCAACAACTTCTCTTGGCTTCCTGGTCGACCACGGGCTGACCGTCCTGCCCAGTAGCATTTGGTGGGAATGTGACACCGAGCCCCTGTGTACTGTCACCACCTGGGAGTTTGGTGCTCTCTTCTAGCTGGCACATCTGCCTGCTTGCTGCTCGCTGCTGCTGCTCTTTCAGCTCACTGTAGGAACGGGAAAAGGTATGAAAGATGGACGTGACTGGGAAAGCCATCAGCAAAATCCCACTCAAGATACTGCTCAGGGCTACCACCTGTCCGGGGATGCTACGAGGCACCATGTCGCCATAGCCAACAGTTGTCATGGAGATCACAGCCCACCAGTAACTGGTGGGGACACTTGTGAATTCTTGCTTGGCTCCTAGTTCGCTCTCAGCCAAGTACACCAGCGGCGAGAAGAGGGCCATGGCGACGCAAAGGAAGAGCAGGAGGAGCCCGAACTCCCTGGTGCACCGGCGCACAGTGAGCCCCAGCGTCTGCAGCCCCAGCGAGTGCCGTGCCAACCTCATCACGTACAGGATGCGCAGAGCCCGCAGAAAGCGCAGCACCAGGCCCACTCGTTCCAAGTACTTGTTCCCAGCTCCCCCACTAGGCTTGCTGCTGTTTTTCGTGGAGACCATATCCACAATGAGAGAGATATAGAAAGGCAAGATGGCCAGGATGTCGATGATGTTGAGCGGGGTTTTCAGGAAAGCGCACTTGTTCTCTGCCTGGATGGATCGCAGCAGGAACTCAAATGAAAACCATGCCACGCACACCGTCTCCAGCACAAAGATGTCATAGCACTTCCGTGAGCATTCACCCTGGGGGGAAGAGGAGCGGGAAACACAGAAAAGGGGGAAGAAAAAAGATTTAGCCAGGGAGCAAACCAAAGAAAGAGAGAGTGGCAGTTCTTAAAGGAAAGTACAACATGAAATCGATAAGAGAACTGCAAGGTGCCAAAGTAAAATCATCACTTCTAAGAGCAGCTGGAACAGATAACTAAACCCAGAGCTACTAACTACATGTCTGGCTGCAGGGCAGGTCAACGATGCTCAGGAGTATCCTGAGGCTGCCTAGAATTTGGTGTGATGGTATCAGCTGTCGGCCAGACAGCCCACTGCTGAAAGGCCGGTGGCTCATACCTCATGTCTAACCGAGCCCTTAACACCCTTTAGAAAGGATTAGTAGAGGATTCATGGATTTTAATAAATGGGTGACCCCTCTCTCCCTTCATGATCAATAATAAATTGCTTATAAATGGCTCATAAACACCTACAGCATTTTATATTACGTGCTTGGAGTCATCTACAATCTGTTATTCACAGAATATAGAACAGTTTTTATGTTCCAGTGAACATTTACTAACACGCTAGTCCTATAGTCAAAAGCTGATGTAAAGTACCGACAAATGTAGGTATTTCTAAAAGAAAAAGTACCACAAGAACAGAGGGAGGGTCCAGAGAGATAAGCATTTTCAGTTACCTCACCTGTAACAACTAACGACCACGATGCCCTCCCCAAGCTTTCTGAGGCACTGGAAGAGGTGCTCTTCCCTGCAGGCTCACTTAGAAAATAAGGAGAACTCCGGTTCTTTAGTTACGATGCCTGTAAACAAGCCAGCCTTGGTGCACTGGAACAGCAATAAACAATAATGCTGGTAATGGCTGCTCTTCGATTGTTAATTCAACAGCACAAATACTATGGCAATTCTCTGCTACATGACTGCTAGTAACTCCGGCTGAATAATAATCAGCTTCTCTAAATAAACAGCTTTTGATGTGGACAATTATAGGGCTAGTGCTGTTTCCTCTGTTAAATGCTCATATAAAAGTGCTAATGCTCTGGGGGCTTTGAGTGGAAGGCAAATGTATATTTATTTAAGGGAAGTGTATATTTATTCGGTGAGCCACTTTGACTCCGAACAGTTCATGAAAATTCTTGTAAGTATGTAGGAGTCCGTCTGTGGCAGTGGAGTTTGTGACTCGCACTGGATGCAACAGGTATTAGGTACCAATGTAAAACCTCATTTTCCCCGCCTATGCTAAATTATAGCAATAAAGCATCACTTAAGAGTGGTGAGGCTGTGTCAAGCTGGTCCCCATTTCACCACTGGAGAAGCTGAGAACCAGGCCCATCTACGAACAGTTCTGCCCACATGCCCACCACAGGTGTCTTTTGCGAGGCAGAGCCAAGGAAATTTTTACTGCACAGCACCACCTTCTAACTCCATCCTTCTCAAAAGTGTTTATGCACAGTTTTTTCCCTGATGTGGGGAAAAAAAAAACAGCAACCAAACAAAAACCCAGCAAAGGAGTGATAAGACTTTTGTAAGACTTTTGCCCTCTTCACTAACTACAATGTGCTCCCCAAAATGTGGGGGAGTGACTGAATACACGTTTCAAGGGCTGCTGCACTGCTGGCAGTAAGAGCAGTGTCATCATATTGAGTATAAAGCCTTGTGTTACCTCAAGATGATAACCAAAACGCCGAGGTACCCTCCCCATATCATGCTTAAGAAAAGATTGAGACAATGACTAAAGAGATGTCAACAGGAAAAAAAACTCTGAAAAGGAATCCTCAGAGACGGTGTTTATGGTCCTTGTACTAAACATGACAAAAGGTTGTACTGCCTTGTATTTATAGATTATTTATAGATGTTTGTATTCCGCTTTCCACTGGCATATGATGTACCTCCCACTGTTTCCCATGCTGATATGGAGAGAAAAATTACTTGTCCCATTGAAATTGCTGTCAAAATTTTATGTATATTGCAGGGAAGAAGGATAATCTTGTTTTACTAGTGTAGCAGCTCAGATAGCCTGTCTTTAATGTCCTAATTTTAATAGGTGTGAAGACTAGAAGGAGCTTAATTTCTGTCTCCCTCACCAAACTAATTTGGTCATAAATGAGTATTTTTGTCACAATCATAACACACAGGACAAAACATTCCGTTTTTAGGGATTTCGCTCCTACCACAGCATAATTAAGCTGTCAGGCTCTCCCATCAGATACAGAACCAAGATGCTTTCACACCACCGCACAAATCTGGCTCTGTGGGCCAGAGCCAAAGCTCCCAAAGTCAGTGGCAGCACTCTGCCTGTGCCACTGTAACTTCTCACCTTATTACGAAGAAAACAGCCATCAGATCCATATTGTCCCAGAGCCCTGCTGCCTGGGAATCTCTCATCAGGATACGCTTGATCTCACACCACGGGCCATGGTTGCACGTGCTTTGCAGCTCCTGATGCTATCCTTGCACGTGCACAAAAGGATCAGGCTGAGACGTTAGGAAGACAACACACAGGAAAATAGCTATGGCTTGAGCAAAGCAGCAGCAATGGCAAGAAGGAAACCCCCCCCCCAAGATGCAAATTTGCTTTCTCTGAAAGGTACGTCACTACTTGGACCACCATGTATGGAAAGTAAGATGTAGCTTGCCTTAAGAGACCTATCTGGCAGGAAGCATTCTGGATTCTGATGTGCACATTATAATTTTCAGGCCACTAAAAGTTTAAAGAAACTCAGTCAAGCCTATGGAGAATTTAGCCTTGGAATAGACCTACAAAGACACTGAGGCTAATTTGGCACCCAATTGCCCCAGTACTCTCTCTTTGGTGCACAGGGAAAGGAAACTGTCCACAGTCCTTCTGTGTACGAGTTTGGTTTGAGAGCAAATAGGAGTAAAACTGTTCCTCATTAATGAATTACCAGCAGTGATGACTTTCACAAGACCCTATCTGCCCTCCCACACTCTGACATGTTTATCCTGTGTAGGTTCACAAATCTACAGCTTTGCTATTTATGTCTCCAGTCTTCCTGCAGAACTACATCAAAAAGGCAAGTGCAGGAGCAGCCTGGCAACATTTGCTCAGCTGAGCACAAAGGGCTCCGTGATATCTGAAGCTCGGGTCATCCAACACAGCAGAACCAAGCTGGCATCTTTGCCCATCACTGTAATGAAAAGCTGAAATGTACTCCATCCAGAACGGATGTTGGGCTCTGGCTTTTCCCCGCCCTTCCCACTATCCGCAGCTGACAGCTAACATTGTGAATGCCAAAATGTTTACTTTCAGAAGAGTGGAGCGATAATGCTCTGCCACGCAGAGTTCATTTTAATGGGATGAAACAATCCCCTCTTATAGCTAATGCATAATTATCTTCAGCAAAGTGCTAGTCTTTCTCAGTATCGTTATTAACGTATTGCAATCTGAACACGCCAGGCTCTCTCTGAAGCCTGTCCTGAGAATAAGAGGGTCTGAACAGGCTTTTAGAAAACAGACCCGTGTGTCGATTAACTTGCCATAGGCCTTTTTTTCACTAATTAAATGTCTTCCTGTCCCCTGGACCATGTTTCAATATCATCTAGGTATGACCTATTATTATCCTCAGATGAAATAAAAAACAGTAACAGCAAAAACGTGTTTCATGCTCTTTGCTTCTTTCAGCTGCAGCTGCTTTTCACTACAGTTTTTCCCCCTTGATTACAGCATTGTAAAAAAAAAAAAGGCAATTTTTCTATTTCTAAAACTTTTAACTATGTATTTGAGTACAACCAGATGCTGTAACTTTGCTTAGGGTTTTGAGGTTTTTTCCATTCAAGAAAATAAAACAAAAATGCACAGAAAGACACACACAGATGGAAAAAAGCAATCAAGAATTAATCAGCCATTGGAATAAGGAAAAAAACAAGTCCTAACAGAACAGGATAGCATCCCGCCCAAAACAGGTCCAGATCAAATTTGTTCTCAAAAAAGATCAAGCTATAACAGCTTATGGTCATAAACATGTACATTAACAACTAAATACTGCTTTTTACTTTTTTGTAAGCAAAACAGCTAGCTCTCATACTAGCTAACCAGATTTCTTCATCTTGTAAGCTAATGGATACATTTTTATGATTACATTTTCATATCTAGCTTTATGAAACTGGGCCACAGGAAAACTTCTTTAAAATTTTCATAATAATTTGATTTATTTTTGTCTTTTAGAGGTCTAAACAAAAAATAGCATGAATGGCAATCACAAGGGACACCTTTCCAGTATTAAGAGAGTAACATTCTTTTTTTTTTTTTTAATGTACATATAACCACGCTTTTAAATAAACAATATCTGTGGAAACAGTTGTTCTTTACAAGATGCATATGTTTGTTTATGTGTGTGCCTGTGTTTCTTTCAAACAGCAAGTAGATTTTTTTTCCTGTGCAGAAATTACTTGGCTATGAGGAAATATCTGCAGTTGCACAGGATTTTGGGGCCATATACTAATGTCAACTCAGGGCACAAGAAAAGAAAAGAAGAAAAATCTCAGTAAGTAATTCTATGCAGTCAAATTAAAGTGAGTCTCCTTCACTAGGATTTATAGAAATTTGCTGTCAAAAAGCCAACTGCAGTATCTTTCTTCTGGAGAAACATTTTCTTTGCCAAAGGTTCCTTTGGCAAAGGAAAATTACAAAAAGAAAAGCTCGTGTCACTGGAGTTCAAATCCAGCTGTACTCATTGCTCAGTACGGTCTGTCTAAAAATTGCAGGCATCTTTCACAAACATTTTGGTTTGGCTTGCAGGGTCCCTTTCACTGGTACTTCCCTGTACTGTGCCTCAGTAAAAATCTCCAGTGTGTGTTGGGTGACTTCTTGACCCTGTCTTTGTCCTCTGGTCTCCTGAGAAGAAATTCTGACTCTCTTCTAGATTCTTGCAGGCTTTGACGCCATGTCCCCCCCTCTGGCATTAGAAGATGTCAAAAGCCAGATCACCTCTAACCGCCCCAGTTCTTGTGTTGCTTTGCGCACACCTTTTTGTATGGTCAGCAGCTCCACAGCACTTTTAGGGAGGAAGTTTCAATGCTGCCCACTTCCCCCCTGTAGTGAAGATTTCCCTCCCTGTCAAATGTATATGTTAGGAAAAAACCAAACCAAACCAAACCAAACCAAACATGAGAGGCATTGCATACAAAAATACTTACATAAGCTTTAAAATAATGACATTTCTAAAACAATATTTTTGTTCTCTTCCACTTGCCCCTTGTTACTTGAGCCTTTCGGGTCATGTATTTCAAGTGATTCTCTGTGCACATCAGATCCAACTCCGTTTTAACAACAACAAGGAACTTGAAATTCTGACATAACCAAGGTCTCAGCACCAGAGATCAGCATTAAGGGACCTGCAGACAACATCCCTGGAGATGCCACACAAGGTCTGCCCGCAGCCTGGACGCAGCTGGGGGCTGCAGAGAGTGACAGCGCCCAGCCCAGCAGCTGAGGGTGTTACCCTTGGAGCTGGTGTGAGGCTGAGCCGCCCGTTTCAATGAACATCTGCGGGGAGAATGAGAGGACAGACGCCCCGACTTCCAGTTATTCATCAGCCCAACACTTGGAGCACTTTCCCGGTTTGGGAGAGACCCAGCTCCTGCTCCTAAGCCGGCAGGGCGGAAGCCTCCACCTGGCCCTGCCTGGCCTGCAGAAGCACCTGCAGCACCGGGTGCTGGGTCACCGCCCTCTCTCATCCCAACTATCGCTGTGAAATGAAGAAGCCTTCCCTGAGAAAAATTCCAGCGAAACAGCAGCATTCCCGGAAATGTGCCTCCCCAACAAAACCCAAAGATTTTGCTCATACTGGTGCTTTCTGATGAAAAGCAATTTTCTGATCAAAAGTGATTTCCTGAGGAGAGCATCCAGCTAATTTTCCCAGTAAGGATGAGCACATCACTCCTGCGATGTGACCCGCTGTTGGTCAGGCAGCATCACACTCCGCCCTCGGGCGCAGGCACGCTCCCCTCACCACCGACCACCTACAGGCTTGCTGATTATAATTCAGCATATCGGCCATTAAAGCTAGGGTCAGGCTGAACTTGCAGCCAGCCCGCTCTGAGTATTTCTTGTGTTCCTGAGAAATGATTCAGCTACCGCACAGTCTGTCCTCAAAGTTGGCTGGCTGTGAATTCAAAGTAACGATTTCTGTTTTTAAAGTCGCCAAGGGGCCATGAAAGAGCGCTCTGCCTCTTGCTGTACACGCTTTGATCTGTAACTAGAGCTTAGTTCGTGCTTCATCTTCAGTCCAGCTGCTGCAAAAGCTAACCAGAGCCTTGCCTCCAGCGCGGAGGGTTGTCGCTAATGGTTTGCAGTCATATTATGGACACAAGACAGCTCTTGTACAGTTGTTCCTGTACAACTTGTCTTTGTTGAAGAGAAAGGGCAAGGAGGTGGGCAAGACTATACTTACTTTAGACTTAACTCTCTGGATTTCCTTTGATCCCAAGACAGCACAGCCCCAAATCACCACTTTTCAAAACCTGTCATTTTTATTCTGCCAGTGAAGCTGCAAATAAACGTGAAACACCGACAGGAACAAAGGAGATGCCAAAAGACTATGGCAACTGCTAGAAGGTAATTTCAGGGTGTGCTAAAATCCACAGCCAGAGTCTAATCAGCTGGTGAAATAACATGCCGTGCTATTCAGTTGCAGTCATGTTGCCGAGGGCTTACTGACGTACAGCTACCTGCAGGTGCCTTGCATTTCTGTCTCAAATTGCTCTTCCGACAGGCAACTACAAAGGCAAACAGCTATGTTCATGGAAAGCTCAGGAAAGGGTCTGGGAGTCAACAGGAGGGAAGAGAAGACCGTGTGGGTGAGGAGTTTACTCGCGCACCGTGGTAGCCTATGACCACCCTCGCAGACTAAACAGATGGGAGACACAGAGGGCACTCATGGTCGCAGAGGCTGCAGAGGGAACCAGCTGTGTTTCCTCGAGTTACTCTGCCCAATCCACAAGCAGCCTGCCGCTTTGGGCCACCTCCACCCCAAACCGCATGACCAAAATTAGATACTGTAGGTAACCCTTGGCTTTCTAAGCCATAAATATTGAGCCTTGAGATCTGTTTAACTCCCGCCTTTTTCCCTGCAAATGCTGTAGATGTCTTAGCAGCTATAGTCTGACCGCATCGATTTGGCATATACATCTGAATTGTGGAGAAAGACACAGACACGGGGGATTCGATCACCAACCTACCAGGCAAGACTGCTGTCGTGATCCTAAGGCTGTCCTCCATTTCCCTGCCTCCTTCACTTACTGTCCCTGCCACATGCAGATATATTCTTCAGTCCACTGTCCTGCTTCTTTTTGCCCCAGTAGAGTTGCTGGGAAGAATGGAAAGCAGATAAGTAGTACTACAGATGCACAAACTGCCCTCTCATTAATGTCATCTTCTCAACCAGCTTTTCTTACACCTACATCCACTTTTAGCACACACTTCTCCAAAAGCAACAGTATTTGTTAGAGGGAAACGAATGTTATCTGTCTCTACTTTATGCAAAGCAAACAAAACCTAAAATCGGCAAGAAGCAAGATACATACAAAGAATAAAACAGATCATAAATACCTATGAAACAGAACACCATCAACTCATCTTTTTTTCAGATGCCTTTCAGGAACAGCACAGCACCTCACCCAGAGAGGCTGGGGGGGGGGCATGTAAAGACATCTAACATCTTAAAACTCCTGACTGTGACTGCGGCTGGGAGCAGCTTAGGGAACAGTATGTGGTCCAGCAGCCAGCTGCTGCTATCTCCCAGTCTGATCATACCACACACCAGGAGAGAGGGGCTATACTGTAACTTAAGGAGGAGAGATGTACGCTGGGTAACATTTTCTCTTAGGATACTTCTTAAGTCTCTGCTCCATTCTCACTGCCTTGTGACTTCCTCATAGGCTAGTATTCCCTTCACTTTGTATTTAATTTTTTTTAACTCGTGTTTGTAATCTGCTTTGCTACAATGAGGGCACACAGATTCTCCCAACCTGTGGTCTTCACCCTTGAAACAAACCTTGTTGCTAATTCCTTCTTGCTTACCAAATAGACACACACACACACACACACACACACACACACACACACACACACAAAATAACCAACACTTGTATCTGGAGCTTGCTGATAGGTCCAATATATAAGTGAAGGATTTGATTTGTTCAAGAACCATGCATGTTCAAGAAAGATCATTCAAACTAGAATGAGTTGGGAGAGTAACCCAAGGCTGCTTGGATAGCTAGTGGAATGGAAAACCTATCATAAAAAAGACAATTAAATGCATTTTACTTGTTTGCCATCATCAAATGAAGGCAGAGAAGAGGCGTGTTTGCTGTCTATAAATATACCAATGGGATTAAGAGAAGCACTTTCTAATGGTGTGGTCAAATGCTCACATTCAGGTCTATCTGGACTCACTGAAAGTACTGCTGTCTCCATCTACTTCCTGCCTGTTTACAATTCGCAGCTCAGCCCACAGAATGGGACATATGATCATTCCTTAATCCTCTTCAGTGCAAAGCCAAGCAGGATAACTCACTGGTTGCTTATGCAACAACAGCTGACTTTGTTCGGGAGTGGCTGGGAAGGGCAACATCATCAGCAAAGTAATGGCAATCAGCAGGGGAGGTGGGAGTGGGAAGGAGAGGGACGTAGAGGGCCCTAACATACTCAGTGTTTGCACTAGCTATTTGCAAAGAGAACCCATCACTAATTGAAAGGACAGTGTCGGCATAAGAAATAGCTATGCCAGCTTTCGGCACCTAGATTCTAGAAGACACATGAGGTTCCAAAAGAGCCCCCCTGCAAGAACAGGGAAGGACAGAGACCTTTTAAGATGAAGCTTCTCAGTTTCTGGAAATGATGGTATGACATAACAACACGACAACAAGGGCCTGCGCTCACCTCATAAGACCCCTCCAACTCCTACCTGCCCATAATGTTCAACTAGCAAAGGAAATGATGCGCTTGATACCGCTGGAGCTGGTCCTTGGGGGGCCTGAGATGCCTACCTGGCTTGTCCACAGCTTTCACCTGTGCATGTGTGTAAGACACAAGTAGGCTGTTTAGAGAATTACAACCTATATGTACAAGAATAGGTTTATTGACATTTGTCTGAACAAATATTCCGAGTCAAAACACTGGTTTTGTATCTGGGGTCTGCTTTGGCAATTTTACAACCTCTCCAACTACAACCACTGCCATTTGGAAATTGTCTGAAGACAAACAGCTACACAAGAAGACACGGGTCCCCAAGAACAAGGTATTATATTTGAAACTCATTAACTCCCATGGCATTGGAGGCAGAATGTCACAGGCCACTACCCATATGGCTCGCTTTCTGGCAGCTTTGCTCTGCAGCAGAGCCCATCTGTGGGAAACACCCACAGGTGACACAGCCATCCAGGTGTGTCCACGGCTCCCACACAGCCTGCTGGGCTTGGACCAGGCACGACCTGCACAGTCTGACCTCAGGGGGCTGCTCAGTGCAGAGGGCTTGTTTATCAGAGTGTCTGCCACCGACAGAGGCAGTAAGGCAGAAAAAAGAATGATGATTTCACCAAGAAATGGTGTTCTCCAAAGAACAGCTTCGCGTTAGAAACACCGATGTTCTTAGCGTTTCTGAGTAAAAATTACCTTGGAATTTTCTATTTGCAGATTTCCAGAATGTTTGTCTTGGTTTTGGCCCACTTTTTCACTGAAATTCAAAGTAGAAAAACCCCAAGAGATTAATTAAGTGCCAGTAGCCTCCTTGCTGACAAGTGTCCCCCTCTCCCCCTGATTTCACATGAAGTAGAAATCTTCCTCCCCAGCCCACTCTCTTTTCTAGCTCTGATAGAGGCATCATATCCCCCAAGGCTTGGAAACTACAATGCTTTTTAAAAAAAATCCATTCTCTGTAATCCTAAGCAAATGCCTGATTCTGAGCTTTTACATGAAGCAGCCCGGTTAGCTTGCAAATTAGAAAATCTCCTGATTTCTGAAGAATAATCCTAGCTTGTATTTTCTATCCTAGTGCTCTGAAAACAAGACAGACTCAGTTGTTGCTTCAAAAAACTTGAGCAACGGCACTTGGCACTTAAAGCACACTTGCTTCTCATAAACATGGCAGGACTGCAAAAATAAAGATGGGGGTTATCTCCCGTAAGTGGCAGCATAAATCAAAACACTGCAGAACCAGAGCGGGGCTGAGTCCTCGCCAAGGGCACTTACGCGCAGTTCAGTTTCCCCAAGGAATGACAACACCTAGACCCAACACTGCCCTCGGAAAGGACCAGCCCAAGAGAGACAGCGTTACAGGGGGCTGCGTTACAAAGCAGTGGCATTCCCAATGCTTCCACACCTACCCAACACCTGGGAAAAGACAATGCTGTGGTGGCACCTGGCTGTGCTCACAGGCACATGCAGATATAGAGTGTCTAGAGCTGTGGTCTTCCTAAACCCAGCATCCTCTTTTCCTCTTCTCCTCACTCTAAAAAAGGATCTCAGACTTGTTCTCTCTCTCTCTCTTACTGATTGTATTAAAAAGAACAACTGATTCTTAACAGCATTTTAAAGCATATTTTCCCTCTTATTTCCCCCAGTTTTCCCCTTCTTTCAATCCCTGTTTTAGAAGCTCTTCTCCTCCTGCCTCCCACTCATTGCTGGTTCTATTTTACTGACCCACATTAGTTTTACTGGTTCCGGCAACCCTGTAACCTGCTGTAAAAGTTGCGGGGTGTCTGTTTTTTCTCTTGGAGGAAAGGCGGATATTTTTTTTTCCCAAACCTGTATTTCCCCCCCCTCCCTTTATCCTATTATCTGAAAGCAAGTGAAGGATTTGCCTGTGTTGCCTGTGGGTAGATTTGGTCTCCTGCTGGTAGTGGCTGAGTCGCAGCTGGCAGCCTGCTACTGCATTGCCCTTGCGCTGAAACACGCTCTAAGCTGTGTTCCTGCGCTTGCAAAGTGGACGAATTTTTGCAGGGTGGCTCTGACTGCTGCAAAACCCTGCACTCTCTCATATTCTCTCTTTCTGCTTGAGGCAATAATAACAGTGTTTTCCGTGACAGCAGTGCAAACTATTAGAACTGCACGACTTACCTTAAATTAGCCAATATTTCTACTGTGTAAGAAGGCAACTAGCTGTGGACTGGGAGAAAATATCCACAGCTTCTGCCCACAGACACTCAGTTTGTGGACCTTTCAGGAGGGTGCTGCAATTTCTGTTCTGTCGTCGTTTATACCCAGTGCAGCGTTTGCCAAGTTTCCAACACGGCTCAGGATGTATTGGATGGCTGGGACCTTCACGCTGTTCTCTCTATTTCCTATTTGTACTCAGGCTCGGAAAACGAGCTGGAGCAGAGGGGAAGGGAGTGTGTGCGTGTGTGCCTGCGTGGGAAGGTGAGGGTATGAGGGCCCTGCCAGTGAATGTCCAGAGAGCTGGTCTGGCATGTGGCCTGGTTAACAGCCCGTTCCGGCTGAGGCATTCTGCTCATGAGTGACTCACAAGCTCAAGTCTGAACAGCAGCTAATGCTGGGACTAAGCCCTGCCGGTAACATGTCCCAGCCCCTGTAGCACCCTCCACAAACACCGTCAGTGCTGGACAAGATACCTGGGTCAGGATGCTCCCTTCACGGGGCCAGCCTCATGCCACATCGCTCCTCTTCAGGAAGCTTCCAGACTTCTGAGGTTTTCTGGCTGCCCTCGCCTTTAATCACAATTATGAACTGCCACTGCTCATTTTATCTTACTGATGACTTCAGGTCTGAATATACAGGAGGGCCAAGGAAGCCCCAGACGTACAGCATCTTCGCAGGCACCTCCTGCACGGGGGCACAGTGCTTCTGCACGAGCGAGTCTGGGATGGGATGGCAATTGCTCACCCACCTGTAGGGCCAGAAGGGGCTCTTGAGCTAATCGCCTGCTGAGCAGAGGATCTCACCAAGTGGCTCATGAATCACACACGTGGTTTCAACTGAGCTGAGATGTAATGTTTAGAAGGACTGACAGAATGCATTTAAAAACTATCTGAGATGATCTGACTAGATAAATGGTTTCCATTGTTAATCACCCACACTGTAATGCATTTTATTTAGAGCCTGAGTTTGTCCAGCTGCAGGTTCCAGTTATTCTTCACCACTGTCTACAGACATTCAATTATTCTGCTGTTTACTGCATTAAAAACTCTTCTAGTGTCTCACTATAAAGCAGAATTTTCAGATTTCAAATAATTATTTTAACCTTTTTTTTCAACTTAGCTGCTGAATGGGTACCAATCTGGAAATGCTATCTCAAGTCTCATGCTTTGCCTCTTAACTAGCATGTCAGATGGGAAGACACGTACAGCCAGTAGTACATCAGGGTCTCTAAATTCCTTCTGAGTCCCCACTTCCCAAAATAGTCTTTTGTCCTGGGGTCTCTACGCTCTCTACACTTACCAGTTGCACTCCCTGTTCATGAACATGCAGTTACCTCCCCATGTTCAAATCAATTCAGCTAAATGTGCCAGATACTTCCAGTCCCTGACTAGTGTGTACGTTTCTCTGCTATATGTAAATTTCTTTTGCAGTTGTTTTATATTTTTGCCCCAAATCACCAGCAAAACACCTAAGTAGCTCTGGGCCAACACCAGAGACACTTGCATGCCTTTTGGCGTACACTGTCACTGGATGATGATTTCTGATGCTACTCTTCTGCTACTTCAAGATCTAAGAAAAATTCTAAAAACATTTAATAAGGGAGGTAAGTTTTTGAAAAATGCCATTTTTATTAAGGGGGGATGTTGTGTGAGACTAATTCAAATATCTTACAGAAGTATAAGTACCTACATCAGGGTCTTTTTTTTTCAGAAAACTTTATAAACTCATAAAAATTATACGAAGTTTGACTAATGAGTGGTGTTCTACATAGACTAGAATTAATTATGCTGTTGTGCTCAAAAATGTTGTCGATTGTACTCAGTACCATCTTTTTCATGGTTTTAGTTGGATGCTTACCTTTAGAAAATCCAACAACCTTATAGCTTTCTCCTGGTCCTTTCTTAAGCCTTTGATAAAAACCTATTGCAAAAAAATGTTTTAAACTTTTTGGTTTTTTTTTTCTTTTCATTTGTATACCACTCTTCTACTTATCTTGTCTTGCATGTAAATGTCTCCACAGACACTGCGAAAAGTTCCCAATTTTAAAAACTTCTATATTTCATCTCAATCACCACATGCAATGAAAATGTAAGCATTTATAATGTTAAAGGATTTAATGCAATTAGTTTCTAAGTGCTGTACACATGAATCAGCTCATTACCTCAGCCTAGCTATATGAGGCCTAGCCAAATGTAAATCTGGTTGCTTTCTTTCATTCCAAACATCCAGAATTAATGGCAACATATCCTGGAGCTCTGAGATAAAAGTTCCAGATTATATTTTTATTACAATAAATTAAAGATTTCTCTCTTTCAGAACAGCAGGGCAGCGCTCAGTAAGCCCACAGAGCACAAGTTCTCCCGCAAAAGGCAGTGGAGCAATACCCTCAGGGTATTACAGAGCAGGCTATACTGGGTAGCTGTAGTAATTTTACAAACATGACTGGAGCCCGAGCAACTATTATCATGAGATTGCTTCAGAGACTCCCTGGATGATTGCCCTGGAAGTCAGGAGAATAAACCCACTGGTAGGTATAGATAGTTATGGTGGTGGAACCAGAAAAATATTAAAAGAAATTACATATGGAGCATGTTTTGCTGGGTGAGCCACATTGCACCACACATAAACCAGTTAATAACGTGCCAAAGTTACCAATGCTTTTATGGAAGAGTCTTATCTGTTTAATTATTTATCACTAATGTTATATTGCGGCATATTTATACAATATTTAAAAGAAGACCTGAGCCTGCTATTTATTCATAAGAAAATATCCTTTAGACTAAAAGGGTTCATTAGCACAGCATAAAGTTACTAACAAGTCAACAGGAGTTTTATCTTATTCAACTCTTGCCTCTTGCCCAACCTAACAGTGCAGAGAAATACTCCCCAGTTTTTTGACTTCTAAGCCTGAAACACTGCAAAGGGTCTCAGGTGGTTCCCAAAACCTACCGTTCTCAAAATCTTCCAGGGCAGTTCCTTGTCCCATAAGGATTTCCCTCTTTCTTGCGAAAAGCAACTCAGGAAAAGACACTGCAGGGAGACCCAAAGTTGGTAAGAGCCAAGCATGAACAGCTGAGGCAGTAACTTTGCTCCGATGAGGAATTTTGAGCCAGGGGTCTGCAGGCTCACTGTGGGACTCTGCGCAAACCTGTTCTGCAGTGCTGTGTCCCCAGCCCCCGATCTAAAGGCAACTCTTAGTGAAAGAAAATACAACCCTCCTCTTGACACGACAGGGAAAGATTTTCTTACTGGGACCATGTTTCCTTTATCTTCTCTTGAAGGAGCTGCCATGACAGAACAAGTAGATATGTCTGCTAAAATTTAAATGGCTTCAATTAAGCAGGAAGGCTGAATTTTTTATTGGTTTTTTTTTCAGGGGAGGAAGGACTGCAGTAAGTATTTTTTTTTCCCAAGAGGAGTAAGCAAGCCAAGGAGAAGAAATGGCAAGAGCTCTCCAAATGCAGTCACGACTAAATCCAACTAGTTGTTACCCAGCACCCTGTCCACACGACCAACATCAAGAGTAACCAATCATTCCTTCAAACATTTTCTTTTTCATTAGCAGCTTAAGGTAGCCTTGCAAAGGGGAAGGACTATCTCTGAACAGAGCTGGCAAAGCTCACGCGTGGTGTGCTATTTGACCAGGGGGCTTGCAGGCAGCTGGAGCCCTGGGCAGCGGTGGGCAGCGCAGGTGCAGTGGGCAATGCGTTGTGCAACGGCAACGCCGAGGACTCACAGCACCAAATGTTTTTCCCTAGTATGCGAATACAACAATTCTCAACTTGGTAAAAAAACCTGATACCGAGATACGCTGTAACGCTAACAGCTGGATTTAGGCAACCAGTAAAGGAAAGATTTAGATTCAGATCCATGTAAAAGAAATACATTTATTTCTTTTACATTAAGGACTGTATCATTCAGATGGTTCAGAGACAAGCACAGTAAAATGATCAAAGGACACGATCACCGCTTCTTGGTATTTGCAAAGAACATTTTGCCATTAGTCTTACATTTGCAAATTCCATGGGAGTCGGATAAAAGATGCACACCGCTCAGAAAACCCACACAACACAACATTTAAGGTTTAGCTTGAGCAATGCAGAGGTTCTCGACTCCTTGATTTTAAAGCTCTCTGTGTGACCCCCAGAAGCAACGTCACTTTTACCTTTCAAACCTCATCACTTTCAGACAAACCTGAGCTGTCTGAAAGGGCACATGCACAGCAAATTTCTCGGAGCAGACTATGATGACTCAGACTTACACTGCAGAACTCTGCAGTTACTCCTCAGTTTTGGGCTCTAAGGATATCATACAGTAATTGCATCTGACATGAACTAAGTTGGTCTCACTTATGAAAAGAAAAAATTTTCCTCGCTTAGGAACCTAGCTCGCAGCCTGAGACATGAGGAATGGGCCTGTGTACGTGAACAGCAGCGTAGATGTAATTTTTATTTCTGTTATGACGATGGTCATAGACGTTGTGTTTAAGACATTCTGTCCCAAAACATTCACAATCTCCATGCAGGACTACACAGAACAGGCAATGAAACTACACAAGGCTAATTGGGCACATAAACAACAAAGCAAACTTTTGCTTATTGCTGATGACTAAAGCTGTGGGTAAAGGATGCTCTCAAAGCTTGTGATTTGTATTGTGTGTTATCATTTTGATTTAAGTACCACCTGATCAGGAAACCTACTTTAAGCTTATGAATGAAAAAAATAAGAAACACCTTACTTTTAGTTAAAATACAGCTCTGTAGTGCTGTGAGTCCTACATCCCTTCAGCAAGGGCATGGGAATGTGAAAGCGAACACGAATCTCATACGTCTACAGGAACTTCCTTGTGCACAATGTTGTAGAAAAGGCGGGTGACAATTGTAACTGAGTCATTTGGTCTTTCCCTGGCCTCCAGCCAGCTGTGGCCTGAACTGCCCGGAGCAAACACAAAATGCAAACTGGCAACGTAGGGAACAAGTACATCAGATCACTTCAGATGCCGTAACTGGTGACACCGTTACAGCTCATGGTTTTTGCATTTAAACAGCAGAGCTGAGAGAATGGTATAACGAATTCTCAGATGATCCCCAGGGAAATTAGTTAGTCCAGTTCCTCAAGATTCTTTTTATAAAAAGTCACCCTCAGTGCCTATATACTATAAATAGTTATCTGTAATACCAGCAGGGAGATTTTTTTAAATACAGGTTTTATGTTGGCTGTGTTGTAATTTCTAGAACAGTTTATTCCACAAAGAAAGGAAAAACACAAGCTGCAATTCTATTAAGACTTTCATTGATGAAAACAAACCTTCTATGCATCACATAAACATGTGGCTCTAAGTCAAAATCAAGAAGGTCTCAGTATCACATGCAGAAGAACAGCTGAACAGTCACAAAAGAGACAAAGTACTAAAAACAAGCTCTCCAGTAATGAAAAGCTTCATTGCAGAATCTCAAGCACAGTGCCATCTTAGGATAGAATGCACTACAACAATAACTGTTTTACTCCTTTACATTACTTTTCACTGAAATAAGTAAAAGGTTTAATGTAAAAACGACAGTTTTTTCCACCCAGAAGTACCTCAAACTGCAAGAGTTTTGAGACAAGATACCATTCATTCAACAAAATCTTTGGCATTTCTGACACACTGAGGCCCTGAATACTTATATTTCTTCCTATTATCTACCTATTTAGTTACAAACCTAAAAAAATTGATAGTTATAACCATAGAATCTCAGAAGGTTGAAGTTGAATGGGACCTCTGGAGGTCATTCTGGTCCACCCCCTTCTACCCGCTCAAACAGGGCCACCTGGTTGACCAGGACCGTGTCCAGGCCGCTTTTGAATATCCCCAAGCACGGAGATGCCATGACCACCCTGGGAAACCTGTGCTAGTGCTCAGTCACGCTTAACAGTGAAAAAGTGTTTCCTGACGTTCAGAGGGAACCTCCTGTGTTTGTGCCCGTTGCCTCTTGTCCTGCCAGTGTGCACCGCTGAAAAGAGCCTGCCTCTGTCCTCTTTGCACCCTCTCTCAGGTATTTATACACACTGGTGAGATCTCCTCAGAGCATTCTCTTCTCCAGGCTGAACAGTCCCAGCTGTCTCAGACTCTCCTCATATGTGAAATGGTACAGTCCCTTTATCATCTTTGCGGCCCTCAGTTGGACCTTCTCCAGTATGCCCATATCTCTCTTGTACTGGGGAGCCCGCAACTGGACACAGGACCCCATGTGTGGCTGCATCATTGCTGAGCAGAGGGGAAGGATCTCCTCCCTCAACCTGCTGGCAATACATTACCTAACACATCCCAGGATACCAGTACCCTTCTTTGCAGCAAGGGCACGTTGCTGGCTGATGGTAAACCTGGTGTCTACCAGGATCCCCAGGCCCTTTTCTGCCAAGCTGCTTTCCAGCTGGGTGGCCCCCAGCATATACTGGTGCATGAGGTTGCTCCTCACCAGGTGCAGGACTCTGCATTTCTCCATGCCAAACTTCCCAATGTTCCTGTCAGCCCATTTCTCCAGCCTATCGAGATCATTCAGGATGGCAGCATGACTCTGGCGCATCAGTCACTCATCCAAAGTTTGTGTCATCTGCAAACTTGCTGAGGGTACACTCTGGTCCACCCTCCAGATCACTAATGAAGATGCTGAGCAGGACTGGATCCAGTACAGACCCCTGGGGCACACCACTAGATACAGGCCTCCAACAAGACTTTGTGTCACTGATCACCACCCTCTGGCCCTGGCCATTCAGTCAGTTTTCAACTGATCTCACTGCTCATTCAGCATCTACATCAACATCTTGTCTATGAAAAGCTGTTGAGAATCATTATACAAGACTCTCTTAACCTTGTCTGAAATTACTTTTGTGTGTACCTTTGTGAAATGAAATCTTTAGTCACAAGATTGTTTAAAAGGCACATTCACAATTTATCTATTCCCCACTCTCACCAATATGAAAGTTGAAGCACAGTGTGTAAATTAAGCTTAGAAGGTTAAATAGTTTCAGGCTTCTTTATGAGCTATTATTAACTTCATTATTTATGAATCTCTCTCTTTGTTGTAACGTTCTTCAGCTGAAGGTTATTGAACTGTAACTTCCTATCACAGCATCTTTAATTAGACTAGCTTTTCCCAATACATTATACAGCACGGTGAAGAAGGAAATACTCGCTGATCTTCTTGTGCTGTTTTACACTGTGGTACTACAAATGATTTTGCTCAGTGGGACTCAGGCCTGTCAATGTTTTTGTGAATCAGGACAAAACACTTGATGTTAATCTCTGAGTTCACCACCTTTTCTTCTGTGATGAGGAAGCCTGTCTAACAAAAGAAAGAATCTTTCTTCTTCAGGGAGAAATGGTCAACCATTTCTCTGTTTTCACCAAGAAAAAAAAAGAAGAGCCTAGTAGGATGACCATTTGGCTTTCAGTTGAATCTCTTGATGTCTTTTGGTTGTTCGGGTCTAACTCTGTTATTAAAGCTTATGCTGTAATGTATCCCCAACTAGTTTAAGACTCCTGTGATGTATTAGCTGCTTTCCACGAGTGACTCGATGCCTGTCATTTGTTTAGAGAGTTGAGAAGCCCACTTTAATGTATCGTATACCTAAAATGCCTTAAGGATACTCTGCCTCTGGCTATTTTTATGCCTTGGAGATCAGTTTTGTGGTGGTCTGGAAAGAGCTCAGTGCCTGAGGGCTCCTGCTATGATTTTGTCTTAGCAGTATTTTGCCTTAAGAGGGGACTTTCCACCATTAAATCTAGACCTTGCATAGAAATCTCCCATTATGAAAATTCTGAAATTAAAAATTAATTATTGCTTTGTAACTTTACATGGAAGAACCTGATTCTCTTCACTCTTCACTCTAAACTCTTCAAGTTTATTTTCTTTATACATTTGAAGTGTCCCTTTCGTGACATTTCCAGAAGAGGCTATTATGTGCATTACTGGATTGGTGGGTTTTATTTAATTTAATCAGTAAATAAAAGCTAAATGAGAAAAAAAAAAAGACAAGATAAAATATATGTCCTAATTTAGTAAGTATTGACTAGCTTAGGATCCGATTCTGTTAGCTTTATTGATAATTGTGCAGCATCTGAAATACATGATACTACTTCTGTCCTGGTTTAAATGACACAGGATTAATTCCTCTTTCAGTAATTTCACTTTTCAGTAAGGTCTCTTGTAATGCTTGGGGAAACCGCATTTTTAGAAGACTCTAGTGTCTGAATTTGTGAAAATATTTACTTTATAGCCAGCTCTGTTATGTGGGTTTCAAGGTCTCAGTGTTTTCCAGCTCACCAGGTGCAGGGATCAGGAGGAGCGAGACCCGAGCACTCGATCCAGGCTGGCCAACAGGATTATTTCATAACATGAATGTTACATTAAATATAAATTAGAAAGTTTGATGAGCAGTTCTCCCTCTTCCTTGATGGCTGTGATCCTGAGAACTTTTTGCCCCTGTGCTGGACCCCTGAGCCCTTCCCTTCCAGTTCCAGTGCTCTGCCACCCTCAAAGTAAAGAAGTTCCTCCTCATGTTTAGATGGAGCTTCCTGTGTTCAAATTTGTGCCCATTATCCCTTGTCCTCTCACTGGGCACCACTGGAAAGAGCCTGGCCCCATCCTCCTGACCACCCACCCTTCAAGTATTTAGACCCCCCTCAGTCGTCTTTTTTCCAGGCTGAAAAGGCCCAAGTCCCTCAGCCTTTCTTCCTAAGAGAGATGTTCTAGTCCCCTCATCCTCACCATTCCCGGGTGGGGAGGGGTCATCGGGTGATAGAATAATTGTATAAATGACAACATATTGTTATGGGTTCTTCAAATCATAACAGCTTCAGATGAATCGAGGTGACCATTAGTATGAACAAGACAGCTATGGTACGTGGGAACATGATCCTTCCCACTCTTGCTAAACCACTAGGGATTGCCACTGTCATCTAGAACATGTGGAGCAGTTAATAAAGTTAACAAAATGTATGATTGATTCTTCTTCTGTATTTTAAAAGAGACAGGCAGGCACCTAAAATAATTTCCTCACCCACGTGGCAATTACTCCTAACTTTTAAGGTCCCGTGCCTACATCTGTGTGAGGTCACTTAAACCTCTGAAGGACATCACTGGGTGTAACAACTGGTTCATTCAGGTGACATTAAAGGATTGGGGTATGAAAAATTGCTCTCCAGCATGTTTTTTTTCATGACCAGTTCCTCTTTCCCTGAAGCAGTAGCAGGACCTACCTAGGTGGCACCTATCTAGGTGGCACATAAAGCTTTTGTTTTCTGGAAAATGCCAGCTCAAGGAAAAGACAACCGCTTGTTAGCCAGAGTATCTACGATAGCTCTGACATGGAACCCTAACAACAGTAATGTCAGCCAGAGAGCCTGGAAAAGGTACACACCGAGTACAGTGCATCCTTGAAATAATATTTACTGTTTATTTGTTCCTTAGCCAGGAGGGATGCACATACATTTTCTGCTTGTTAGGAGGCTGCAAAACCAGACCAAAGAGCTATCCCTGGGCATGAATTTTAAACTAGGTACTAGGGGTACAGCTCAGGATGGTTAACGTGGCTCTGAATTCACATGAGCTCTCTTCTCTCCACACCTGTCACTTGATGAGCTGCATTGGCCTGCTAAGCCGAGTACTGATGACATGCAAGGAGTGTGCAGCCTAGGTCTCTGATCCTACAAGCAATTCTATGTGCGCAGATGCCTGACTCCTTGCCCAGCTTTACTGATGCTGAGAAGAACTACATGGGTGTTTACATCCATTTGTGCAGGACCAAAATCAGTCCCTGTGTATGACTCCTGGCATGACTAATTACAGCTCAAACAGAGTGCTGACCTGCATTGATTCAGGAGCGGGCGAGGAACATTGGGGATGAACTAAGCTGTGTACGAAGTGATCCTTCACCTGTCCCCTGTGTGAGAGGGCCACCTTTGTCTCAAGCAAAATAACCACTTCCACTCTGTCCGCAGACCTTCCCTGTGCAAAGGGCAGAACAAAGCCTATTTGCAGGAGCTCTGTGCTTTTAGAATTTAAGGGCACAGAAAAGCATCAGATCATTTATTCTGATCTCCTCTGTAGTACAAGCATTTCACCTTTGTAACTTGAACTGAAATCAGTTAATTTACTTTTGATTGAAGTTGAATGTGTTTAGCTGAAGGCTACCTTCCAGGATGGCACTGAGCTTTGAACTGAAAACATCAAAAAATACAAAATCCACTAATTCTCTTCCTAGTCTCCCCCAGTAATTAATCACCATGGTATTAAATATTGGCACCTAGTTTCCCATATGAATGTATCAGGATTCAGCTTTTAACCGTGCATCCTTTCCCTGCTTAATTTCAAGGTCTTTCAGATGACACAGGTTCTCCTCCCCACATAAAACCCACTTCTTTGCTTAATCCACTCACCTTCCTTTTGATAATCTAAATAAATGGAAATGTTCAAGTTTCTTATTGTATGGCATTTTCTCCAGGTTCCTAATATTTATAGGTTTTTTCATCCTCTCCAATTTTTCAAAACACCATTTCCAAACATCATTTAAAAATACGAACGTGAGAGCTGACTGCAGTATTCTAGTGTCAGTCTCTCCAACACCGCATACAGGCACAAAATCATCTTCCAGCTTCTAATCGCTGCTCCCCAGCTTATGTATTCAAGGATCACATTGACCCTTCTGACTTTATGCTGCAATAGGAACTTACATTCAGTTGCTCGTGCCCTAAATCCTACTTAGAGTCTTGTTTTGGGAATCAGACTCTATGCTTTTGCAACAGCAAGTCTGCATCGGTCTTTATTGTACAATTTTGCATTTGACTACAAAATGCTTCTTTTAATGTCCCCAGCTTACAAAGAAATCCAGGCTTGTCTAATATGCTTGCTCTATCCTCATTATTACCCTGCTCCACCCAACAAATATTATCAGTCTATTATTATGAGTCCCTATTTATGTTCAGATCACTAGTAAAAATATAAGGTGCCTAAACTCTGGTAACTCTGAAAGCAATTGTTCAGCTCTCACTTAGACCCAGGAACATCTAAACACTAAATACGTCTCAGTTTTCAACAGTAAAATATCCCTTGTGCTTAAAATTCCAGCATACTGGAGCACTGTTGGTTAATTACAGTAAAAGGCATGTGTTTTGGAAATGATCATTTCAAAAAAAATTTTAGGACAATACAGTTTTAACTAGTACCCAGTAGTACTAACCTCAAATTTTAGATCACAAGAAGCCTTTAAAACAAAGATCTTATGATAAATCAAGTATCAAACAACATACCAAATGTTTTGTCTTTTTTCCTGGCTGCTACTGAATGAGTCTGATTCCAAATCAAAAACTCAGCTGACATCTAACCTGAGCGTACCTCGCAAGCAAAGGAGGGGTTTAACTGCATATGAGGTCCTCAGTCAAACGCAGGGGTCTCTCTGGAGTTGCCGTCCCCATTTTCCATCGGCACTTTTCACTTTCAACGCCACAAACACAAGTAAATGCCTCCTGTCAGGTAAATGACCACTCTCTTTTCTGCTAGTGGCAGTGAGCGATGAGCCGGTGATGGCACACATGAAGGGTTCTGCTTTCAGGAGAGCTTAGCCTTCGCCTGAGAGGCAGAACTTGACAGGGTGAAGTACTCTCTTACTAACTGAAGTTCACAATCACATTTAATGACCATGGGGCTGGAAAATAAGCCCAAACATTTAGTGTCAAGCGTGGATCTAAGTAAAAATAAAGAGGCCATGAACTCCTCAAAAAGTCCCGTCCCCGCCCAAACCCTTTAGATTGCATTTCAGCACATATTTAATGAAAATGTGAATGTCCTCCTCTATTGATCTTTAGATGAGCTTTCACTGGCCTACATACAGCTAATCCTGGGAAACCGAACTGCTTGCGCAAATAAGGGCCTAAACCCTTAGGAAATTTGTTAAACTGAAGAATAAACAAAATATCCATAAACTTGATTTTCAAGGGCATGAAGCATCCACAGCTTACACTTGAGAATACTAAGCATGTCTGAAAATTGGGACATTTGCTTTGTTTCTGCTGTTAAATTGCTGCCTCAGCTTCCCTGTCCTTTACCTGACCTATAGCATGAAAATATTTTAGATGTGGTTTTTACAGTGGGGTACTGAGTTCTGTACTGGGGTTCATTCAAAGTGGTATGTTAAAGCACCTTGAAGGAAAACTGATCTGTTAGCTCTTAACCTACCTTCAAACATGAAGCCTCAAGGAAGGCTGATTTTTATACCCACAATAGCTAGTTTGTCATCTGGTTAGAGATGTCAGAAAACAAATCTGTTGCGTAAAGCTGTCTGCTGGTGTGAACTGGCAAAGCTGTGCTGGCAAGGCAGAGCTTGGCCCAATCTTCCCTCAATATTAAGTGACATAATGCTTTCTGTGCTATTCACTGGCCAGCCCTCCACTTCATAAATACTGAATGCAATACCTGCATGATTGCTGGAGTGACTTTGCCCGTCACCTTCCCCTGAGGAGACAACAATGCAAAACACACTGAGAAAAGCTGCACTCACCCGATCTTCTTCTTCTCTGACATCTGGCATGGTGCTGATGCAGAGGCTGACTGCAGTGATGGCAACAAAAGAGACTGAAATACAAGCAAAGATCTTTCCTGGGATCCCTGAGTGGGGGTTCTCCACCATATCCCTGAGCTTTCGCATGCACAAACTCAATCGGCTATTGTCCTGGAAGGCACATTGCGTAGTTTCACTAAATACCATCTCCCCTTCATACAGCCTGGCCTCAGCTGCCTCCTCCTCTTTCTGTCGCAATCTCTTTTTACAGCACCTTTCCAGGTGGTCCTCTTCTATCCCCCAGTACACAAGCTCCTCCTGAAAAGAAAGAGCGCACATCTCCCTGAGAAGCCTCAGCTTCCCAGCTGTCAGGAAAGTCATGATCGTCCTGAAGGCACTAGGATTACGGTCAAAAAAAAATTCATTGCAGCTAACATCATAATCGTCGCAGATGTTCATGATCTCATCATAATTGTTGCAAGATTTTAGCTTCCCAAGCCTGGTCAAGGGGCAGTTCTCCAAGGTGGTCCATGGAACTTTGTATTTAATACCACCTACGTTGATGATCACAAACCTGGTCCGGTCATCCAGGCGGGCTAAGCAGCACAAGTCTTCCCCAGGGTGCAGGAGTTTGGCCTTTTTGTAGAAGAATCCTTTCTTGGTTTGCACTTCACACAGATTTTCCAAGTTATTGAAGGAGTAGGAGCTGAACTCAGGATCTGCATTCCCAGTGAGCAATGCCATTTCATGACACATTTGTTGAGCCCATAGGGAGGTCAGGGCTACTCAAACAAACACATCTGGAGCTTGACTGGAGAGTCAGTCTGTAAAACAGAATTTTAAAATTACAATAAAATGACAGCATTGCTAGATGAAAAGCCATCCTATGCTTTCAGTCCCAAGAAATTTTTTCTCCATGGCATAATTTTTTCTCCTATTATTTTAGGACTACCTTTGCTTGATAGTTGCTTGGGGAAAGAAATTAAACTGCAATAAGGTCAGAAGCCATATTGATACTTCTAGAGGGTTTAGTCAGCGAATGAATGGAAACAAAACCAGTGTCCTATAATTTTCAGAAATTCATTTTCTAGAGGTTCGAGCTAGAAACATCAATGGATACTGGAAGGGAAAATGTATCTTTTGGATACATGGCAATTTACATTTTAGCAACTTAATAAAGAAACTTAGTTGCAAGTGGTTTTTTTATTATTTTGGCCCATCTACATAATGCTTCTATTACAAAATACCTATAGTGTGAGGATAAAATGGATACCTATAGTACAGTCAGAAATGTGATTTCAGGAATGCTGGTAATTCCTAATTTAAATTCACCAAGTTTAGGTACCCATAGCAATGAGTATGTGGCAGCTGAGAATCCAGCCTGCAGCCGGCACCCAAGCTGGTTTGGGTGCTTGAGCATAAAGTGTGTACCACCTGCCATTGGTACCCCAGCTAACTGGATTAAGGCTATATTGGGCATATCTACCAGAAGAGTCCCACTTCTAAAAGGTAGAAAAGCTTTTGTTCTCATGCTGTGGTGCCTGCTACCTGGGCTAGTGACGTCTCCTGCAAGGAGGTGCGCATCCCGGGTCTCAGTGGAGTCCAGAGCTTGTCTGGGACGCCCGAGCTGCTGGAGGCTCTGCTGCAGTTTTGATTGTGGGAGGTGGACAGGGTGCCCAGCAGCCTGGCAGCTGCTCTGAAGTGGGAGACCGAACCCAGGAACAAATCAGAGCTGGAAGCGACTCACTGCTGCTCTTAATTCCGGATAATGCAGAACCCAACCAGTCACATTTAGCAGGAATAATGCTCATTGTGCACAATTCCAGGATTTAATTTGTGCCTTCTGCTTACCCCTCCTTTACCACGCTACAATCCACAGATCTCCTGAATGCATTTTTTCACCTGCCACATTGCTTCCTCATTTTCTCTAGAGCTCTCCACCCAGGTTCTCCAAACCTATTTCTCTATGTCTTGAAATGCTACTATGTAATTGCATTACTGAATCACTCCAAACTTCCTGAATTGCTCAGATATGAAGCAGGAAACAAGAAATCTGCATAGGACTGCTGGGACTCCACACAAAAGACCCGGACTGAAAATGGCAGCGGTGATGGGCAACAACCTTAAGTAGGGGATGTAGAAACCTTACTAGTCGACAAAAGGAGAAAAAGCTCAGTTGTGAAGGATAGTCTGACATTTCTGACGACAGGACGGTAACCATGAGGCAGTAACTCCATAATTTATAAGCAACATTCTCCAGTTCCCTTTGAATCTCATGCCTCAGCCTGGAGAGAACACCGAACAAGTGGATGCCCAGAAAAACTGGGTAAAACACACATTCAAACAAATTCCTACAGCAGCACCTTCCTTTATCCATAATAACTCACTAGTTCTTGACTCATTAGACTTAGTCAAAAGAACGTCCAACAGAAAGTGGCGAATACTTGCTACTCACAGCCCTGAGTCACCCTCTAAATACTCTTACCAACCACACTCAAACAACAGAATCACAGCAATAGCAGTGGTACTCCTGTTTCAACACTTCAGTGAGGATCCAGCCACTGAATTTTAGAAAGGCATTTACATTGGATGTTTGTAAAAAGTCAGAGAAAGGCTGGTTTACATACAAAAGACCTGAAGTCACCTAAAGATACTTTTCGGCACTGTGAAAATTTCAGAAGAACTAACGATGCCAAAATCCAATTTAACTTTGTGCAAAAAAAATGTTTAAACACCCATTTGCGTGAGGCAGCGTGAACGACAGAGAAAAGCTCCTTCACCTGGCTAAGGGCCAGTAAAGGGTAAGAGGTGGTAGCATGCGTTCTGCGAAATGGGTGCTTTTACAGCACAGGCTTGAGTGCAGCTGGGATTGCAAATACCATTACTGTCATAAAGAGAGCGCGCTGTCAGCACGGCATATGCTTTAAGGATTTAGTCTCTTGTTGCTTTTTGTTGGTAAGATAAAATATTCACTGCCACTGCTCAGGGCACTGCGCTTTTGTTTTCATGCCTCACTTGTTACACAAGTTAACATACAAAAAGTAGTTTACATTGTTTTGACATCAAGGCCTGGATTTGCTTTTCTCCTCTCCCCTGTGTAGCAGGTTGTTTCATAAAGGGGACAGATACATTTCACAGAATTATTTTGAACCTAATCTTACATGTGCTTCTTCCTTCCTCCAAGAGGCAGCTAACTCAATGTGAAAATCAGTAAGCCTGTTGTTCATTACAAAATCTCTGAATTATAGAGGGTTAGTCTTTTATTTTGTGGATATAAAATCATGTTGATTAGATGTAAAGCTTAAGGAAGCAACTACCCTTTTTTTTTTTTTTGTATCATCAGTGGATAAATAGAAAGTGATAACGGAAGTAGTTACAGATCGTATTGCCTGTGGTTTAACAGGTTGATTCTAGACAGCACTGGTAGCATCAGATGCTGGAGTTTAGTTACTAAAGTGAATTTTCTGACCTCACAGAAAATCCCAGAATCCCAGAATTCATAATAGTATATATTATTAGTTGGCAGCATTTGTTTTTGAAATCTCAGCTATAAACATAAGCATGTGAAGAGTTATACATGTTATTCTCCTTGGCACCTCTGTCAGGTGGTTGCCCTAGACCAGGGCTCAGATGTCAGTGGAACAGCACAGAAAAGCTTGTTGTGCCACTTTAACTGTCCTGCAGAAAAACAGAATACATCACTGTGGCCTCCCAATTTGGCATCTATCTTGAGAAGTAAAATAAGCCTGGAAGGTCTGTTTCTGATCTTATGTGCATGGAATGTATCATGACCTTCACTGAATAGTAAAGGATGTTTCAAAATTATGTGGGTCTTAAAATACTCTCTGCATGCCAAGGTTATCTAATGTATGCACATGCCTACAGTAAAGCATCCCATTGAAGATTAACTTTAAAAGCCAATACTTCCAGAAATGATACTACATTATCATCCAGTTGGCATTTCCACCATTTAATCTGACACATGGGTGCAAGAAAGACTATTAAAACACCCCCATTGCAGGGACACAGGACAGAATTTGACTCTATATTTGTTGTTCATCATTTTAAAATGCTGTGGGAGAAATGCTGTATAAATGTTTCAGTTTGATGATCACACACAGGGTGGGTCATACATATTGTGGATTCTTTTCTTTTTTAAGTACAGTGAAACAGTTTTTATTCACTAAGAAGTACTTTCTTTGGCCTTCTATGCATGTGCATGTGCACACACAAGTTCAGCCAAATTCTGTCAACAGCAGACAGTTGAGATGTTTAAAATACAGATATACTGAACATGAGAAAAAACTTCTTTACTTTGAGGGTGTCAGAGCACTGGAACAGGCTGCCCGGGGAGGTGGTGGAGTCTCCTTCTCTGGAGACATTCAAAACCCGCCTGGACGTGTTCGTGTGCAACCTGCTCTAGGTACCCCTGCTCTGGCAGGGGGGTTGGGACTAGGTGATCTCTGAAGGCCCCTTCTAACCACTACCATTCTGTGATTCTGTGATTTCTTACCGAAGATTTTACAGATTAAGTAAATGTCAGAAGCATACAATTGCTTCATATTCTCCTTTTTGTTGAATTATTTTCTCAATGGAGAGGGGGCTGTTTTCCTACTTACTGCCTTTTCACCTTGCCTGCTTCCATCACCTGCTCCCATCACACAAACATTCTTCATCAACCCGTTTTATGAGTATTGTTGTATCTAAGTCATACATGTTTTGTATGTGGCTCCACTGGTCTCAAGTTGCCTTGAATATGAATGAAAAATGGGGCAAAAACATCCCTGCCAAGAGGCTGGCCGGCCTGGTGAGAGCTTTAAAATAGTGACAGTAGGGAGGAATCGGTGGAGCAAAGGGTGCAGGGTGACGTGGCCAGGAGAGACCTCATGATCCGTAGAGGGCTGAAGGGTGACCCCATCAAGCGTATGCACATAAATGAGGGTATGCCTACAGAAAGTGTCATGGGCAGAGCGCTCATACCTTTTCTGGGAAATCATCACGACTCGGTGCCTCTGAAGTGCCTGTGCACTAACGATGCAGCCAGGGGAGCAAACAGGAAGAATTCGGAGGTCTGTGTGCAGTTGCACAGAAACTGGTGCTATGAGGGTGGTCAAACACTGCAACAGCGTGCGGAGAGAGGTTGTGGTGTCTCCATGCTTGGGGCCATTCAAAATCCACCTGGACACAGTCCTGAGTAACTTGCTCTAGCTGATGCCGCTTTGAGCAGTGGAAGTTAAACTAAGATGAACTTCGGAGGTCCCTTCCTACCTTAACTACTCCATGATTTTGTGAACAGTCTCTTTTTAACTGCTGCTGTAAGTTACAAAGTATTGAAGGTTTACACTTGTACTATGGTAGCAAGAGGAAGCCACGAGGCTTTTTAGTAATTAATGTTTTAAGATTTTTCCTTGTGAAATGAAACACACTTTGACAGAGAACAGGCTATTGTGTCATAATTTAAAGCCACAGACATGAAACATAGATTAGGGTGACCACAAGACGTTTTCTCTCAACTCCAACGAGAGTTGAGTCAGTGAATCCATTCTGCAGTGCTCAGCCATTCTGAGTCAGAGACGTGCTGGAACCTGACATTGCTGCCTAGGACCAAGCAATTCCCATTTCTTACTGTGACATGATTTATAATTTACAATGCACACATTTATTTTAATAGTAAAGCTTACACATGCAATTGACCACACATTTGGTAGTATTACAGCTAATGCTTTGGATGAAGAGGTTCAGAAGACCGCGGTTGCTCATTTACTTATTACATTTCAGTAGAACCTGGATTCCCAGTTATGAGTCCCTGCCAGCCACTATGGAAATATGAAGAGAGGAGAGCACCTGCCCATGAGGCATACAAAATACAGAACAGATGGGGTGCAACCAATACATAGATTTACAAAAAAACCCAAAAACAAACAACCCCAAAAAAGGAATATGAGACTAGAAGGATATGGAAACAATAAAACTGTCACAGCTTAGCAAGAAGGCAGACTCTCCACCTGATTCAGGGGAATTAGCTTCCAAGTTAGTCCACACTGAACATGGCTCCCTATGTACTCATTATCATAGAATCATGGAATCATTTATGTTGGAAAAGACCTTTAAGATCATCGAGTCCAACCACTAACCGAACACTACCAAGTCCACCACTAAACCATGTCCTTAACCACCACATCTGCAGGTCTTTGAAATCCCTCCAGGGATGGTGACTCAACCACTTTCCTGGGCAGCCTGTTCCAGTACTTGACAACCCTTTCAGTGAAGAAATTTTTCCTAATAGCCCATCTAAAACTCCCCTCGTGCAACTTGAGGCCATTTCCTATTGACCTATTGCTTTTTAGTTGGGAGAAGAGACTGACAGCCACCACGCTACAACCCCCTTTCAGGCAGTTGTAGAAAGTGATAAGGTCTCCCCTAAGCCTCCTTTTCTCCAGGCTGAACAACCCCACTTCCCTCAGTGGCTCCTCATAAGACCTGTGCTCTCGACCCTTCACCAACTTCATTGCCCTTCTCTGAACACGCTCCAGTACCTTAATGTTTTTCTTGTAGCGAGGGGTCCAGAACTGAACACAGTATTTGAGGTGCAGCCTCACCAGTGCTGAGTACAGAGGTACAATCACTTCCCTACTCCTGCTGACCACATAAAAAAGCAGGCTGTGCTAGTCTAGTTACAGCACGAACTGCTTCTTGCCCTCAAGTCAGCACATTTTGACCTGACATCAGCACAGCCTGATGCTTTTCCATGCAGACAGAGCACTCACAACTTTAAAGGCCGCATTGCGCTACCTCTGGCAACCATGTCACGTCTATATTCAAATTCTCTTTCTAAGGGAAACATTCAACATGTGTCCAAGTAGAACCAAAGTACACACCAAGATGTATGCAGTGAGGTTGACAGGGGACACAAAATTGGGAAGAGGTCAACCACAGCTATATAGATCCAAGGCTTTCTATCTCAGCACTCCAATCTATGTTAAAGCACCATTATACAAAGATATGGACAGTATTTCCCTCACACTTTGCTTCAAATCTTTGTTTCAAGTTTTCTAAGCATATTTGTACCTCACCAAGCACAACAGGAGTCTGAACTCCGCCTGTTGCTTTGCTACTTTTAAGTCATGAAAGTGTTGTTTTATAAGGAACGAAAATGAGAGTAACATTGGTTCAATCGGAAGCATCAAAGCATTCTCCTGCAAACTTTCTGAAGTAAAGGAATCAGTGCTGAAAGCAATTTTGAAAAGAGTCTAGTTTTTAAAAATCATGAAGACATGTAAATACAATTTGTTTGCTATATATGTTGCCAGCTTCACTCTCAAAATGTTCAAAAAAAAAAAAGAAAAAGAAAATTAGAACAGGGTAAAACTGCTATAATCTATACAAGGATATACTGCAAAGGACAAAGGGGAGTCAGGTTCATTTCACACAGAGTATTTTCTACGTAACCCAAAAAAGTTGAATTTTACATATTTCTGTATTTATTATCAGTAAACTTTAATATCCCTAACCTCTTAAGCCACCATCATTCCTGCTTAGAAACAGAAACAGTCCAAGAAGTTGAAAAGGTACTGGAATTTTCAACAGTCCTTCATTTTGTCCATTTTTTCAGCAGAGTTACAGGAGGTGGGGACATGACCTTACACACCTACCTGAGATGGCCTGATCTAACAGAGAAAGGCAGGTTTCTCGTGTAGTAGAGGAACAGAATAGCTAAGATAGATAGGCTTCTCCGGAGAGTAGTCTGGGGCTAAGAGGATGCTGCTGCATTGGTCAGTTCAACAAGAAGCCCAGGAAGAGTCATGCCATAATGGAGGCTGCAAAATTCAGCATGTGAAGCTGGACATTGTTTTCATACTCTGAGTGTACATTTTCCTTAATAGTTTCATTAATTTAGTGGAGGAAAAAAGGAGTCATTTTCTTCTCTGAACATCCCTCATCGCATTTACGCCGCGCTATGTAATTAGCTGAAACAATTCAATTTGTTAAATGAACAAATCGAATTAACTTGACTCAACACCAATTATTCTGACATGCATCCATAGCTATTTGTCTCCATTTGACAGATTATGAGTTATCTAGTGTTACTGCACTTGCCAGAGCTGTATAGTGAAAGTATTAACACATCTTCAAGAAATCAGAGATCTACCTGAAGGTATGTAATCCTTCTCTGTATTTTCATAGCACAAAACAAACTTCTGCTGAACTTCCACAAGCTTTCAGTGCCCATTTATCTTTGTACCCTAAACAGAATGTTAACTATTGTTCCTATGAAGCAATTTGCAGACTTCAGTTGCACAGCAGACAAAGGCAGCCGCGCTAGATAAAGGACAGACAGAGGAAGCACCACTTGCTTTTGCATTCTCCCCAGAATTACAGAATTCTCTTTAGGTGAGTGAGCATCAAGGTTTCACAATGTCCTAAAATTCAGAGTGCTTTCACAGTGTATTTTACTAGACAGAACTATCTGTATGCTGTGCAATAAAAAACCAGCAGAGCCTTCAAGGTTTAGGCAGATCCTGCAAGGATTAAGCAGAAAAGTTTTCCCCCACAGAATCATTATTACTTACAATAAAAACAGAGCACCATGTCCAAACCATGCTTTATTTGTTTGCGTTACAAGAAAAACACGTTTCTAAAATATGCTTACATCCTCAGTTCATATTTCCTGAGCATCTGATCAGGGACACCAAATTATGCACAAAGTGAGTGATGGGCTAAAGCCAATAGACTTCAGATCAGGAGCTATACTTCCCAGGCTCTGAGGAGATTAGATTGCATGCAGAGATTTGTTTGATCCAGTTCCTGTTAACTGCAACCACAGATTAAGTATACAGTCCCTAGAGCCCAAAATTAAAACATGTCCTGTCTGCACTTGCTTGGATAGATTGAGCCCTGCTAACGGGATACCTTTGACCCCAACTGGCAGCCACTACTTGGTGAAGTTTCTATCCGTCCATGAATCATACACAATTTTATTTTAGGAGCCTTGACAATCCCTTAGTATCCTGTTTAGTCAACCAGTCTAAGAAGCTCAGATAAGGTACTAAACTTTGCTACTCATGATGGTGTTAGCTGCCAATATGAAATATTTCTTTCCCTCTCCTTAGATTGCTGTATTTCAGAATAACCGATCATCAAAATCCAGTTTTAAAAATATCTACTCCAGTCACGATTACGTGCCCACAGCTGGCCTAAGGTACAATGTGAATGGCACTATCAAATGCAAAAGTGACAGACTGTGTAGTATGTTAAAACAGCATTGTTTATTCCTCTCACCCAGGAAATTAAACAGATTGTCTCTTTTCTGTTGCCAAAATTCTGGAAGCGTGAAAAACCAAACAAGTTATGGTGTCTTTGCAAATCACAGAATTATCATTCAGATGTTCCAGTGGATCTGCAGATCACTGTAGGGGGGAAGAGAAGTTTTTAGCATGAGCTCTGCTCCCTCTGTAACACTGATACCAGTATCTTTTATTTCTGATCTATCCTACTGATTTTTGCAATTCTATACTTAGCAGCTTCCCACCCAGATGATTAATATGCTTGATTTAGTACAAAATGTAGCAACCTGGTGTCTGACTGGAAATAAGAAGGTTTGACTGTGTGATGCCACGCTTGGCCCAGTTTCACATTCAGATGTTCATGACGATTTGCTGGGGCACTTCTCCTAATAAATGGATGGGTGCAGCTGTCGTTATGTCTCTTTCAGGGCCATTCACAGGTTTATATGAATGGTTTTTAGATACACATGTTCAAATATGATAGGAGGAGAGGAAATGGCCTCAAGTTGTGCCAGAGGAGGTTTAGATTGGACATTAGGAAAAATTTCTTCACCGAAAGGGTTGTCAAGCATTGGAATAGGCTGCCCAGGGAAGGGCTTGAGTCACCATCCTGGGAGGTCTTGTAGACCTGGAGCTTAGGGACGTGGTTTAGTGGTGGACTTGACAGTGTTAGGTTTACAATTGGACTCGATGATCTTAAAGGTCTTTTCCAACATAAATGATTCCATAATTCTATGCATAAATGCTTTTATCAAGTGCTCACAGGTTTTAGATGTAGATCTAGGCTTTCCAACTTCTACATGAAATCCTTCACAGAGAAGATAAATTGTATACAAATGAATCTTGCTCCTTATGTTAGCTTTAATTAGTTAACACTGGATTTTATGCATCTTCTTTTTTTTTGGCAGATGACTTTCTTGCTCTCGTGTGTGTTTCATAAGTCAGTTGTGCATTGACCTAAAAAATACTCCCATCTCTGTTTAAACACAAGTCTACCTTTGAATTCAACATTATTTTAGTTAATTATTAACATCATTGCATAGAATACGTTTTAATTTTAGACTCTTAAGACTATATACTTAATCCACGGTTGCAGTTAACAGGAACTGGATCAAACAAAACCCCACATGCAATCTAATCTCCTCAGACTCTGGTTAAAGTATAGCTCCTGGTCTAAAGTCTGTTCACTTTTGCCCACACTCGCTTTGTGCACATCTGGTGTCTCTGTTCAGATATTCAGCAAACATGAACTGATGACAAAAGGACATTTTACACAGGTATGAGGGTTAATATAGCTAAGCAAAACATGGTTTAGAACATGGTGCTCTGCTTTTTTGTTGTAAGTAATAATAATTCTGTGGGGGAAAACTTTTCTGCCTGATCTTTACAGGCTCTGCTCGTTTTTTATTGCTTAGGGTACAGTCAGTTCCCTACACTGTAAAAGCCCTATGAATTTTAAGACATTGTGAACTCTTCAAATTCAGCCATTTGAGCAGGGTGTCAAATCCGCACAGAGAAAAAATGGGCAAGATAGGGATGACACACGGCTGTTTCAAAGTGAACCCACCCCGTGATAATCCATCTCAGAGTCTACTCTTTCTGTTGTATCAAACCCCACTCCAGAAGAGAAGTGGAGATTCCTGAGACAAAGGGACTGCAGCCCTACTGCTCTCATTTCTCTGACCACTACGAATGCAGAGGAGCACAGACAAAACAGAACACAGGCTAGAGAAAAGGCAGTAAAAGAGTGGGATGGAAGAGAAATATCACATATGACTCAAGCATAGGTGAGATGAAAAAGAAAAAAAGAAAGTAGAACAAAACCAAAGGTAAGTCTTCGTTTTGATGTCAAAACATCACAATATACATATGGCTTCTACGGTCACAGGGAGGTATACACGCCTTCTGATTTCAGACACGTTATTTCAATAACCGAATATTGAGTGATCAGTTTGTATGTAGTTAGTGAAAAGCAAACTCTCAGCTTACATGTTCAGAAGCTTGTTTTTGGGGAAGTCACTGTGTGACCATTGCCTCTATGGCTTGGCCTGCATTCTTAATTCCAACTCCTAAACTAAATGCCTACAGCATAAGGATCCCACTGAGAACTTGTCGTATTAGCCTCAGCTTTTCATTCAAGCCCGGGTACAGACAACGTATATTATGGACACCACAAAAAGGATCATGGTAAATCAAGAGATCTAGTCCTGCAGCAGAAATCATTCAGCCTCAGGGGACTGAAAGCTACCACCAAAATAGTTTCCATTCTTCCAGCTATAGTTGGTAGGTTCCGGAGAAGATGTAGGCTGTGTCAGAGGGGGAGGAAAAAAGATAACCCGAAGCCTTGGGAAGACACCTGACATTTGATATATGTGCCACTGGGGTCCCACTGAAGCAGCCCACTCACCTCAGTGCTCTGTTTTGCTGAATGACAACTCGCTACAGAAATGATCACATCTGTCTGACAGACACAGACCCAGGGACTTTCCATCCCCTCTTCTGTGCTGGCATTCCTGCGCCTCTGATACAGACACCATGCATGCTTGGTCTCAGCGCTCCCTCCAGTCTGCATTGCGTGTTTGGACCCATGCTTCCAAAATGCTGGGTCTCGATTCCCTATCCAGAAATGCTAGGTTTGCACTGACGCACTGGGAAGAAGTCAGGACTGGAAGAAGGTTCCCAGACACAAATGTGCTTAGGGATGATGAAATGTCGTGAAATGGTAAGCCCGTCCCTCCTCCAAATCCTGGCTGAAAGAGCAGGGAACCTTAGAACACATTTTTTAAAAAGGGAAGAAGGGAGAAAGGAGCAGATAAACTCTCCAGAAAGTACATATGCTTGAAATCCTATGCGGTTTGGGGAGCTGGAAGGGAATTCAAACAGCTTCAGGTGGGCAGGACCTGCCAGATCCCAGTTCACAAGGAAAAGGAGAAGCTGGAGCTGGCAAGTGAGCTCTGCCACTTGCTCTGACTCATCCACATGTTGACCCTGTCTTATGTCCTTGAACTGAATGAAGCTTTCCCAGCTTTTCTACTCTTTTCTACTCTCTGTCTTCCCCTTCATCACATCTCTGTTTATCTCTTCACTGTACCGATCCCTTTCCCCTTTCCCTCCCTCTCACACTTCCTTCCCATCAATCATTCTCAAGTGATTTAGGAGAATATGAGTATTTTCTACATTTCCTGCTGTGCACAGATTATGCCTCCTCTCCCTCCAAGAAAAAGCATCAACAAACGAAGACTGGAGTTAGATGCTGTCCAACCACTCAAAAACTGACAAAATCAAAACCAACATCCATGGAACACATGGCACGTACAAGTTCTACTAAACACCACGTTAAAGAAGCCAGCTCAGAAGAAAAAAAGCTAGGTGGAAGCCCTTGCAGCTTGGCAGACTAAATACACCAGTTAAACCACCTATACTAGGCACACACCTGTAATGGGAGCAAACTTGTTTTTAAATGTCAGCGCTGCCCTTTGAGGGAATGGACCCCCCATACGAGGCAAGTAAAACTTCAAGCAGCTGAAACCATCGGTACACTACCAAATCATTATTTTAACCTTGAGAGGCTGCACATGCGCACTAGCTGAATCCTGTCAACATCAAAAAAAATCTGGGATTAGACTGCTCTGTCTCCTGAGCTCATGGCTAGCTCTGCCTTGTTTGTCCCATACTCGCAGGGACACACACATATTTTAGCACGAGATAAATAAGGCTGCAGTTTTACAGCCCTTGGATGAGGTGACCTTTAAACAGAGTGGGGTTCTTAACTCTATGGCATGATGCCACACAGAGCACTGGGAATAATGACAAGCGGCCAATAGCTGCTGCTTGATGCAGTGAGCATTGCCTGTCCTACCCTCTGCGGGCAGAATTCAAGACGCATGTCCTCCAGACATGGTTTTAAATGAGGAGGCGCTCCAGATCTCGCCCTGTACCCAAGTTGCATTTCCACAATGAACAAGCTTCCCTGCCTGGAACAGGAAGCGCCCGGAGCTCTTCACATCTATTCTGTGCAGTCTTCACCCGGGAACACCTACGTTTTGCAGCTTTCGGGTGTGATGAACTGGAAATACTGCAGCAGCTTGAAGTAAATTAAAAAATCAATCTTTTTGCTGAATTAAATATGAAAATTAATAATATAACTAGAAAAGTACCTCTCAGGTATTTGTAGTAATTTTAACACAAAATTCTGTTTTGAAATGTCAATTTCACAATGACATCTACTCTGAATTCCTCCTGTGCAGAGGCCTGTAGTGGCAACATCAGCCTTCCCGACAAAAGCTGACAGGACAAAGCCAGAGCTTCTGGGTGGGAGCACTGATGCTTTTGGCTCCTGGAAAGCCAGGATATGGTTCAGATTTTTCCCCTCAAACAGCTGATAGCAGAGGCCTTTCGCAGTTTGGGGTTACAGATGCGTTTCCCCATTCTCCCCCTGCTATTGAAGAGGATGAAAATGACCTAAAATAGTCTAAGGCATCTCTGTAATTTCTCTCACCAGCAACCCACTTCCTCCTACACTGAGTTGCCATTGCTGTATTCAGTAGAGAAATGCTTAAATTCACTAAACACGCTTGCTCACTGAAAGGATCATCTGATAATGTTATCAGAATTCAGTTTTAATGTTTAATAATGAATCGAAAGGATTAGAAAACTTTGCACTTTCTCTAATGCAATTATTTCAGTCAGCTCACAGAGCAAGGGTGTTCGCATTTCTAAGACCTGGTTCTCTATAAATTTGTACTTTCAATGCACTTATCTATGCAATGCAGTGGCAATGAACGGATTCCACTGCAAAGGCGATGGCTTTAAAATCAAGTAAAATATGACTGATCTGGTTACGTGCAATATCTTCAATAATCATGCTGAGTCCTTCAAAAATCACCCCCCCTTTCAAAAACACTGGAACAGATAGGCTGACAGGCCGATTAATCTTGAGTGCAATAGATGAAAACATTTCACTGCCATCTTGCTGGAGAACACTGGTAGACCAGAGGTCATGAACACATGCTCTGATGTAACATTTCCAGAGAACTGCTGGAATGCGACATGAAATGAAGGTGACAGAAAGGTGAGAAGCTCAATTCTAACAGCAGTCCTTCCTGTCCAGAGGTTTTTGACCCAATAAGATTATATGAACCGTGAATGAGGTGAGCTCTTGAGGCAATGAAAGCAGGTAAGAAAGTAACAGCAACATTAAGAAAACAATCCAGGCTTTTGAGTGGTGCTCAGGGCAGTTATTTATTTACTAATTGTTTTTGCAATTGGTCTAGAAAATGAACAGTTCGTGCTCTCCCTGAGAAAGCTCTCCTCTGTTCAGAGCTCCTTCAGCTTCTGCCAGATTGCTCACCATCATTCTACTTGCAATGCCAGCAGATACACAGGAACATCGGGATAAAAACACAGCTATGGAGTTCCTTGTACAGCATCACTACTACTGACAGGGTTTTCTTTCTGAGCCTTTATTTTCATGCTGCAAAATGGCACGTTGTTACCCATAAAGCACACATTCTGCAAGTGCTACAAACAATAAATCACTCTGCCAGATCCCAGGATCTCTGGCACACTCCAAGCCTGCTGGTTTCTTCCCCTGTGTTGTCATGCCTTAAATCTTATTACCATCACAAAGATGACCAGGAATTCATCTCATTGCCACCCAGCCTTCCCCTTCCATGAGGAAGGCTCCATCAGTTGCACTGTCTGTGGTGCTCGTGAGTTAAAAATAGAAAATTAGAAGGTAATTAACTCAGGAGGTGTGTAAGACTTCACTACAGCATCCAGAGCTCGTTCAGGATTGACAGTGGAGCGGCTTCTTCACTTCCCACTGCAACGTTCATACCACATAGCTCTGTGGAGACTGGCTAATTACGTTGCGCTACGTAGACACACAAACAGGCTTTACATCAGCAAAAGTAGTATAACCACATAAACCAATTTACCCTGCATCTAGATTGTGCTAGATATCTGCACAGGACTGTCACTCCGAGTGCCTGCCCTGATGACTTTCCTCACAACTAGATCTACAAAGGGCAAGAGGCTGGTGGCAACTCCATTACCAATGGAAGAGAGGAAGGCGATCGAGATGTTGATCTGGGCTAGCAGAGTTGAGGAAGTTGCTTCTGTAAATTCACTCTTCCCACCCTGCAACACCAGGATGTGTGCATGTCTTCCTCATTCCACCATCACCTGACAGGCCAGCATAGTAGCTAGCCAGTTCATGATGCAGCAAAGAGGATCTGCATGACTATTGCACATTCAGCAATGGAAAGCTGCTCTAACTTTCTTGTGTTGCCAGAAGCTCCAACAGGCTCTCAAAGAAGCTGGAGACTGCCAAGCCTAGGAATGATTTTGCACCTCTCTTTCTTTCAGACTACTCTTCCCGACTGCCAAAGGAGGCTCCCTAAAAGGTGCTCTGCAGTTGAATAAGCTGGTCTAACTCATCAGGTCACGGTTGCCAGAGCACTGCATTACTGGCATAGCGAGGGAAAAAAAGCTTGATGTTTGGCTAAATGAGAGAGATAGTGGAGGTACTAACAAAAAACTAGGCTCCAGCTCAGCTTCAAGTCTGTACTTTGGAAAATATTTGGTATGTCTTGTCCACTAAAGAATCTAGAGCCTGGTCTGTACAAACCCCCTTTCCTCTCCCTCCATAGTGACAGCGCTGAGTAGATGTGTTTCTAAGGCACAAGGCTTATGCGCTCAACAGCTCTGTGATATTTGCATCATGCAATACAACAGAAAACCCCAGATTTAGCCACCTCCATTTTACTTATCCTAGGGCATTACTTCCAAACAAAACTTCATTATTTTGTTATTGTTTTCTTGCTAACAACCAACCTCTACCGTTAACACAAAAGAGCCACTGAAGAAACGTGCACAAAAATAACTTTCATTCTCTCTCCTGAAAATTTTCAATAAATAACATCTCATAAAATATGAATTCATATCCTATTTGCTTTCTCATCAAGTAAAAAGTAAACATGGATATCAGCATCTAAAGGTCTGAATAAAGATCAGTAAATAAGTAGCTAACAGCTCCTTAATGAGGATGCTTGAAAGGAAAGCATGTAATCTGATTTGTACTGCATAATTCTTTTTGTATTATTTATTTTACACTTTAAATGACCTCATTTTATTTAGTGCATTCAGCAGTCTCAGTAGCTCACTGACACGGAACCACTTAGCTTAAGCTCTGATCAAGCAGCTGCTCTCCAGTTCACTCAGTCCCCTTCCCAACAACAAAATTTGCTCTCCAAACGCAATCCCACACAACTACAGGAATTAAGTATTTGGCTGCTGAATACTTCTATACCCTGACAGGAACTTGCAGCCCCTTTTGGTTTCAGAAACCCTGTGCTGCAGTGTATCATCACACCTCACAAGCCCTAGCTTCAACTGAGTCAACAGGGATCCAAGGGGCTATGGAAGCCAGGTCCTAGAGAGGGCGATCCTCAGGCTTTTGAGGGGCTGGAGCAGAGGGGACGCCTGGGAAGCCTCGCTGGACAAATCTGGTCAGCAGGAAAGATCCCACTGATGCTATACAGTGAGTCCAGTTGATAGTATAAATCTCTATGTCTCTGTAGTCATTTATAGGGATGTTTTTGTGGCTGTAAAGGATAGCTTAATGATCTAGAAGGGAAACAAAGTGTGAAACGAATATAAGACATGAGCAAACACAGATGGGTTTATAGAAACAGAGTGGGAGAGAGAAGGCACTTAGCTAAACCTCTTGTGGTCAACTAAATGTAAATTGTACTGTTTTCAGATAAAATATGATAATGAACTAAGATCACTTGGTGGCTTTATGCTTATAACAACTAATAAATCAAAAAGAAATATGTAATTTCCTGAAACACTGTGAAGGAAGAGGAACGAAGGATAAAAGCCTTTGAATAGAGACAAATATGGTATAAAGCAGATACTTCATTATTTTAGAGTCTAATCCAAGCCTGTGCTGGATCCCTGCACTTTTCATGTAAGTTAGCAAGTGCCAAGCAGCTTGTAAGAAGCTCTCTGCCTCTCTCAGAATCAGGACCCTCGTCTGCTGTATCACCTAAGAAAACCACTACCAAGTAAATGCATAACTGGTACTAATGCTTAAATACATATAAATGTATGTAAACACTCCCCTACAAAATTTTGTATTTTCCCCCTATAAATATCACACACACATATATATATACACACACACACATATGTGTATGTATATAGATACATATATATATTCCCCTGAACAGGCAGGAAAATGACAGACATGAGATTCAAGACATGAAATGCTTGTGGGTGTCCAAGCACAGCCCTCAGGAGTGCAGGGCCAAGAAGCACCAAGGGTCAGATCAGCCATCAGCTCTCGCTGGCTTCCAGTGGAAACGAGGAGCTCAAACGAGGTGCCTGCACAGAGGCACCTAGTGCAATCTGAGACACCCTGGGATATAGGAGTAGGGCAGATGTGACACAACGGCAATAGCTGGATGCCAAGTAAGATGCGCTAGTACATCTAAAAGAGCACTGGATGCCCATCTTCGGGCAACCAAAACTGTCCTAGGTAAGTAGGGTCCTTTAGGTCGTTTGAAAATCTCTGCACACAGAGCCCTTGGGGATTTATTTTTAATTTCTTGGCAGCAACAAAAGATCCTCCATATTCATAACTTTTTAAAGTGTGGCACTCTTACATCAAAAGTCATCACTGCGTATCAACTGCTCTCTCCATGGAGATAAGATACTCACTGAAACAGCAGAAGTGCTGTTAAAAAAAAATAATCAATGGATTTCTACCATGTTGTGGTGCATGTAAACCTGAAATGTTCTGTAATTAAAGTTAAGTACTTTTCTGGAAGAAGCTTTCCATAATATTCACATTAGGCGGCTATATTTATTACTAAATGCCTCCTGTTTTATCCAAGCAGAATACGTTCACTGATTTGTATTATGGAGCATAACTCCTTAATTCTCAAGTTAAATGTGATCACTGCAGATACTGGTTTTGCATGTACCCAGCCTGTGCATGCAAATTTCTGATGTCCATACCGAAAGGGCTGTGGCTTTCCTTTCAGAGTACTCACGCGTCCCTTCTAAGGCACATACACACACAGGAGAGCCAAACAGCCAGGCCAGTGAAAGGGCCAAACAACGTCAGTCAGTGTTACCTCTTCTGCTGCCAGATAAACATTATTGTCTAAAAACAGTAAACAGCCTTCCTGATCCTGGACTGGTAAAGCAAGACAGAAGGATTTTAAACAAAACTGCATTCTCCGGGAATCACAACGCAAAAATGCCAGTTTCCTCCAAACCCTAGAAATCCAACTATTCATTATCTTTATACAAAACCAAAGCCCAGCTATAAAAAAAATAAGTAAAGCTAATCACCTAGATATCCCTTTCTGTAATACATATGCTAGGATCTCATGCTTTTGCCCTCTTGTATATTCTGTATTCCCATTGACTTAAGACAACTTGGGAATTTGTTACAGTGAAAGGAAAAATCAGGGTCATTGAATTCACCAGTCCATGAGAGTAAAGCAAGCTACTTTTCATAATGTATGTCCAGGCATCCTATAAGCATTAATTGGTAGCTATTTCAGAATGTCTGGATATTGTGTGTTTGTCACACTGTCATAAAATGCTATAAATACACAGCTAATAAAGATGCCCCAACTGTAGATGCAGTCTTGCAATATGGACAGCCTACTTCCATCTAAATTAAGACAACTCGTTTTAATTCTGGATACAGAACAGCGTAGAACATCCTCACTCCATTTTGCATGTAAACCTGTTAAGATTTTCAGACTGATGGTTATTTTGCACAGAGAGAACCAGCGCTTCCAACAGACCTGCTGGATCCTGTGTGGTTCCACTGAATAAGAGGAAGAAGAGAAAGCAAAGAATCAGAAACCACTATAAAGGAGCATTCCAGAACAACGAGTCCAAAATTGTAGGGACAGGATGGGGACAATGTGAGAGAACAGACGTGTATCCTCATTTCCACCCCATCTCACACTTCTAAATGCCTTTATTTCCACCCAAGAAAGACAGGAGCTCCACTACCCCCAGCCAAGCCGTCCCAGACAGACAGCAGGGAGGAGTTTTACAGATGCTACAGACATTTTCATTCCAAATTCTCCTGGATGTGTCACAGTCGTTGCTGAGTTGCCCTTATGGCCATCGGCTCTTTCTCTCCTGCCGGTGTTTAATGCTTGCTCCCCTCAAAAAACTGTTGAGCTCTACTTTTACTAAGGGATGAATAAAAGACCTTCATTTATTAGCCTCCTTTCAGCTACTTTCCTAACAATGAAAAGGCGAAGGACTCGCTTCTGCTGTCTTTTCTTACTTCCCATAATCTGGCAAATCTCTTCTCCTTTTAAGTAATTTCTTTACTCTCTCTTCAAGTTTTTCTCCACTAGAGCAACATACTTTTCCTCACTTTATGGACTCTTTCATCCCAAGTAAACATCTCACAATATCAACTCACCATGCACCAGTTCCAGCTCCTCATTACCAGGTCCGTTTTCTCTTCCACAGAGACATGCATAATTACACTTATGGGGTACAGCATACATAAATCACCTATCATGTGTATCATACATTCTAAAAAATTGACCTGCAATTGTTAGCCACCATAGAGTTTCATCCCAATTATTTCTAGCCATGAAATCTAAGCTGCAAAGTCAAAAGTTGACCGAATATGGATTACTGAAGCTGGGTTTTGGAAACAGTAATTTGTCATTTATTTACCTAAGTCCTACTTTCAAAGCTATTGTGATCTCATCCCCACAGGCCTTGAAATTGTTTTTTGAAACAATGCTTAAATCACTTTTTCATCCGGCAAACTTTTCTTTGGCACTTGGTTCAGGAGTTGAGGTTCACCCTGCGTTTTCACGTCCTGCTCTGTGCACTGCTGTCATCTGCCCTCCACCCCTGCTTACTGCTGCATGCTCTAACGCAACAGGGCTGCTGAGTTACCGTTACCACATGGCGAATATGTGGGCAACAAATGAATTTTCCCTGACACTTTCAATAAGCAATGACTAATAGCTTTTTTAATTATCAAAACAGTGACAAAAATAAATGATATTTAAGGTTACATTCTCGCCGCCTCCTTATTTGTGTGTACAAAATATGCCCACGTAATTGTATCAGCGAATTAGCTATACAGCTATTCCAGTGCCTTTTCAAGTGCAGCTGTATCTGCTCAAATGTAGATTTTTCATATCTGAATGACGGTAAACACACGAACCAGAAGCATGATGAAGATTTGGTTTCTAGAGGATATTGCATATTAAGTTGCACATTCTAAGTTTTAATATTGTAAATTATTGTTATGATATCCCTGTATACATTTGCAGTTTCTGCATTAAAAGAATCACACTTGATTCACTGAAGATAAATCTGGTCAGAGACTATTATAAAATTCAGAATGTGCTTAAGCTCCCATAAACAGAACAAGCAAGCCTGTATAGTTGGTGCATTCACAATTTATTTCAGAGTCATTCTGTTTTACTGACTTACGCTCCTGTTGTTCTTAAAACCTTTTCCTGTGATTTATTTTACACTCCAATAAACGTTACTTTAAATCCTCCCATTCCTTTTGTTTAATTCTGCAAATTTTATTGCTTGAAACTTCCTGTAAGTATCTGCAACAGTTACATTTAACCTTCCATGAGCCTCTCTCATATAATCGTTCATCTTCTAGGACAAAGACTGGTGTCAAATTTCCTTTCTTTTTATTAGGCTTCTTTCTTACTGCTAGATGGCATGTGAACCCTTAGGCTTACTTCATGTTTGCTAAGGTAACTAACTGTCAGCACTTCTCATCTTCCCTCAACATTTTTCCCCTCCACAGGTTCATCTCAATTGATTATCCTTGGCAGTTCTAAGACTTTCAAAATTTGGTCTGCTGAAATTCAATCTGGTGCAAGACAACATAAGGACAGCCTATAACCTTGACAAGCAATAATAACAAATTTTGAGCACGCACGTCTAGTTAGCCTTGACTAGTCTTATTTCATCTGCCATTCAATGCCTAGAAGTATAACTGCGACATACTATACAAACCATAAAATCAAAAGTGCATTCTTTTTGTAGAAAAATATGTATTTCCTTTCCTAGTCAATGAATAAACAAACATTTCTAAGTTCTCCTTCTCCTCATCACTTTTACAATACTCCAACTACTTTGAGTGAAATCACACCATCTGACTGCTTTCCCTAAGATGGACACAAATTATTTTAACCTCTCTTTATTTTCTTTTTTAATTCAGGAGGGTGAGGCCAGCAAATTTTATACCAGACTACCAACATGCTGGAAAGTCAAAATTTAAACAAATGCTCTGTATGCTTCCTGCTCTAATTTTTGCTCTGAAAATAAGTATTTCTTATGTTGATTTGAAACATAAGAAATAATGACATGTGGCCGTAAAAGGGACACATATATAGGAAAACAAAATCTGCCAGTTACACTGAGCTATTTTTGTCATATCTGACCTTCTGGCTCTACTCCAACCACATCACTCTAGTTACGTCAGCAGCTTACTACCATTTGCTCACCAACTCATGGCAGTGCTCCGTGACTTCTTCAAAGTGATTCACAGAGCACGAGATTGAGCTTAAGGTAGCTTCAAATGAAAATAAAACGTGCAACTTGCCAGACCCAATCTCATCCTACCTGTGCTTCCCCTCCCAACCTGCAAATCTTTCAGAGCAGAAGGAAGGAGGTTATTTGAACCATCAGCTGCAGATGTTTCCAAGATGTGTCAATGGTTAAGGGAAGATTTTCCTTTGATTTTGTCCAGCTCAAGAGAGGATGAAAGTAAACCAACTACATTTTTCATGATTCTTTCTTCTGCATTTAGTTACTTCTGAAATGCTTTCCAAATGTTTTCTCAGGGTTTGGCCTAAAATCTTGGTCTGCTGCCTTCTAAAATTCTCCTCCAACATATGTTATTTGCCTGGAAGTTGATAGTGTCTTTCCACTTTCCGAAAAAACTTCAGTCAGAGGAACCATGAGATTCTCTATTTCCAGACCAAATCCATTCAGTTATCAAGGAAAGAATTAGGTCTTCTACAAAATCAAGTTAGGGCACCCACAGAGGAAGCTGATCCGCTAAATAAGGAGGTGCCATTTTGCACAGCGCCTTTTCAGCACCGAATCGCCATATGCTGCTGTGTACCTCTTTCACTCGCATCCTCTCTGAAGGAAATCAGCTCTGTGTTCTTCAGCCCACTAGCTCAGTCTTCCCCAAAATTGCGTGTACTTTACGATGGGCATCTAGTTGCAGCCTAATGTCTTCCCACCCCACCCCAAGGTGCTGAAATATGTTTTTAGTGCTTTAGGCACCCTTGAAAGGAGCAGACGCATCTTTTCCACACACGCTGCACCAGGTGATGCAACAGGGACACAGGCTCCTCGGGGGGCCCATGGCAGGCTGAGTCACAGACACAAAGCAGTTGCGGAGAGGAGAAGGGAGAAGTGACAGTCTCTCGCTCCGCGTGTGACACTGTGTTTTTCTCTCCCGTTCCTTGCGAGTAGCACGTGGGGTTGAGGAGGTGGAGGGAAGCCACAGTGGTGTTCTGATTCCCTTGCACTGCATCAAGGAAGCAAGGGAGAGAGGCAGTGGGAGAAGAACTAAAGCTCTGCTAGGCCCAGCCTAAATCTATCCCATATATAGCCTATCTTGTAACAAAACAACAGCTTCACTACGTGTCATGAAGACTGAGCAGTACCTTCTGTGTAAAGACAGACTCTTCACAGTGCTCTACAACACCATGGCCCATAAGGAATCAGGACTGTGTGGGGCAGTAATACTCAAAGCTCTTATAGCTTGCTCCCTATCTTCTCTAGCCATGCATTCACCCAACCACTAGCTTCTCAGCCCTTCCTGGGTGCAATAAACCTATTGCCCTCAAAAAGCTTTGAAATGGAAGCTCCAGCCAAGACCTCCCCTTGCAACCTCACCTAAGCCTTCTCTCCTGCCAAGTCCTGCATGCCAAGTCACAGAAGGCACTCCTAACATCACCTCCCTGGCTGCCTGCCTCGTCCTCCCTCCAAAGAGACTTCGGCATCACTTCCTTGCACATCTTGCCTCCACAATGCTC